>NC_092010.1:1500000-1690877 GCF_044704955.1 Pristiophorus japonicus
CCAGTACCCCTACTGTATTTACACTCTCAGTGTTGCCAGTGTGTTTACTCTCCCAGTGTTCTCAGAGTATTTACACTCCACATGTTCCCAGTGTATTTACTCTCCTTGTGTCCCCAGTGCACTTAGCTTCTGTTGCACCCAATCTATTTACTCTCCCAGTATCCCCAGTGCATTTACTCCATCAGTGTTGCCAGTGTCTTTACTCTCCCAGTGTTCAGTTTATTTGCACTGCCAGTGTTCCCAGTTTAACTAGTGTATTTATTCTCTCAGTTTTCCCAGTACATTTACTCTCCCAGAGTTCCCAGTGTAGTTACTTTGTCCCAGTGTAACCAGTGCATTTACTCTCCTAGTGTTCCCAGTGAATTGACTCTCCTTGTGTCCACAGTGCATTTACCATCTCAGTGCTCCCAGTTTATTTACTCTCCCAGTACCCCCACTGTATTTACACTCTCAGTGTTGCCAGTGTGTTTACTCTCCCAGTGTTCTCAGAGTATTTACACTCCGAATGTTCCCAGTGTATTTACTCTCCAAGTAATCCCATTGCATTTACTCTCCCAGTGTTCCCAGTGCATATACTCTCCCAGTGGTCCGAGTGTATTTACTCTCTCTCAATGTCCTCGGTGTATTTACTCTTCCAGTGTTCCCAATGTATTTTCTCCCTCAGTGTTCCAAGTGTATTTATGATCTCTCAGTGTCCTCAGTGTATTAAATCTCTCACTGTTCCTAGGTCATTTACTCTCTCAGTTTTCCCAGTTTTCTGACTCTCTCCCAGTGTTCCCAATGCATTTACTCTTCCAGTAATCCCTGTGTATTTAGTCTCCCAGTCTTCCCAGTGTGCTTACTCTCTCCCAGTGTTCGCAGTGTATTTACTCTCCCTGTGTTCCCAGTGTTTCTCCTCTCTACTCTGTTCCCAATCTGTTTATGCTCCCAGTTTTCTCAGTGCATTTACCCGGCCAGTGTTCCCAGTGAGCCTACTCGCCCCAAGTGTTGCCAGTGTAGTTACTCTCTCGCAGTGTTTCCAGTGCATTTACACTCCCAGTGATCCCAGTGTATTTACTCTCCCAGTGTTCTCAGTGCATTTACTCTCAGTGGTCCAAGTCTATTCAATCTCCCAGTGTTCCCACTGTATTTTTTCTCCCAGTGTCCCCAAGGAATTTACTCACCCAGTGTTCCAAGAGTATTTTCTCTCTCCGTGTTCCAAGTTTACTTAATCTTCCAGTGTTCTTAGTGTATTTACACACCCAGTGTTCCCAGTGTATTTACTCTCCCAGTCTTCCCAGTGTGCTTACTCTCTCCCAGTCTTCCCAGTGTATTTATTCTCGTTGTGTTCCCAGTGTATTTACTCGCTACCGTGTTCTCAGTCTATTTATGCTCCGAGATTTTCCAGTGCATTTACTCTACCAGTTTTCCCAGTGTGCTTACTCTCCCAGTGTACTCAATGCATTTACTCTCAGTGTTACCTGTGTATTTACTCTCTCTCAGTATTCCCAGTGTAAATACTCTCCCAGTTCATTTGCTCTCCCATTGTTCCCACTGTATTACTCGCCCAGTGTTCCCAGTATATTTACTTTCACAGTGTTCCCAGTGCATTTGCGCCTTCAATGTTCCAGTTGTAGTTAATATCTCCCTGTGTTCCCAGCGTATTTGCTGTCCCTGTGTTCCCAGTGTATTTAAACTCCCAGTGGTCCCAGTGTATTTACTCTCCCAGTAATCCCAGTGTTTTACTCTCCCAGTATTCCCAGTGTCTGTTTTCTCCCAGTATGTCCAGTGTATTTAAACTCCCAGTGTCCCCAGTAGGCTCACTCTCTCCCAGTGTTCCTAGAGCATTTACTCGCCCCGTGTATCTACTCTCCCAATGTTCCCAGTGTACTTACTCTCCCAGTGTTCCCAGTGTATTTAATGTCTCCCAGTGTTCCCAGTGTATTTAATCTCAGAGTCTTCACAGTTTATTTAATCTCTCCCAGTATTTCCAGTCGATTTACTCTCCCAGTTTTCGCAGTGTATTACTCTCCCAGTGTTCCCAGTGTATTTACTCTGACAGTGGTCCCAATGTATTTACTCTGCAAGTGTGCTTAATCTCTCCCAGTGTACCGAGTGTATTTACTCTCCCAGTGTTCGCAGTATATTTTCTCGACCAGCGTGCTTAATCTCTCCCAGTTTTACCAGTTAATTTACTCTCCCGGTGTTCCCAATGTATTTACTCTCCCAGTGTGCTTAATCTCTCCCCGTGTATCGAGTGTATTTACTCCCCCAGTGTTCGCAGTGTATTTACTCTACCAGTAGGCTTAATCTCTCCCAGTTTTCCCAGTGTATTTACGCTCCCGGTGTTCCCAATGTATTT
Organism: Pristiophorus japonicus; assembly: GCF_044704955.1. Lineage (NCBI taxonomy): Eukaryota > Metazoa > Chordata > Chondrichthyes > Pristiophoridae > Pristiophorus > Pristiophorus japonicus. Next base: position 1,502,342 of record NC_092010.1, read on the forward strand.
CCTCGCACAGTGTTCCCAGAGTATTTACTCTCCCCCTGTTCCCAGTGAATTTATTCTCCTTGTGTCCCCACTGTATTTACTCTCACAGTGTTCCCAGTCTACTTACTCTCCCCCTGTCCCCAGTGCATTTACTCTCTCAGTATTCCTAGTGTATTTACTCTCCCAGTGTTCCCAGTGTATTTACCCTCTCCAAGTATTCCCAATGTATTTACTCTCCCAGTGTTCGGAGTGTATTTACTCACCAAGTGTTCGCAGTGTATTGACACAGCGACTGAATTTATTCTCGTCCAGTGTAGCCAGAGTATTTACTCTCCCAGTGTTCGGAGTGTATTTACTCTCCCAGTGTCCCCAGTGCATTGGATTTCGCAGTGTCCCCAGTGTAATTATTCTCTCCCAGTGAAGCCAGTGTATTTACTCTCCCAGTTTTAACAGTGTATTTACTCTATCCCTGTGTCCCCAATGTATTTACTCGCACAATGTTCCCAGAGTATTTACACTCACTATGTTCCCATTCAATATATTCTCATTGTGTCCCCTCTGTATTTACCATTTCAGTGATCCCAATCTACTTACTCTCCCCGTGCCCCCAGTGCATTTAATCTCTCAGTGCTCCTAGTGCATTTACTCTCCCAGTGTTTCCAATGTCTTTGCTCTCTCCCAATGTTCCCAGTGTTTTTACTCTCCCAGAGTTCCTGTGTCTGAACTCTCCAATATCGCCAGAGTATTTAAGCTCCTAGCGTTCACGGTGTATTTTCTCTCCCAGTAATCCCAGTGCTTTTACTCTCCCAGTGTTCCCAGTGTCTTTACTCTCCCAGTGTTCCCTATGTATTTAAACTCTCAGTGTTCCCAGTGTGCTTACTCTCTCCCAGTGTGCCTAGTGTATTTACTCTCCCTGTGTTGCCAATATATTCTATCGCTAACTGTGTTCCCAGTGTATTTACTCTCCCAGTGTTCCCAGTGTATTTACTCTCACAGTATTCACAGTTTATTTGCTCTCTCAGTGTTCTCAGTTTATTTAATCTCTCCAAGTATTCCCAGTGTATTTATTCACCCAGTCTATGTATTCTCCCAGTGTTTCCAGTATATTACTCTCCCAATTGTCCCAGTGTATTTACTCTCCCAGTGTTCCCAGTGTATTTAAACTCTCAGTGTTCCCAGTGTGCTTACTCTCTCCCAGTGTGCCCAGTATATTTACTCTCCCTGTGCTGCCAGTATATTTAGTCTCTACCAGTGTCTCCAGTGTTTTTACTTTCCCGGTGTTCCCAGTGTGTTTACTCTCCCAGTCTAGTTACTCTCCCAGTGTTCCCAGTGTATTTATTCTCCCAGTACTCTCAATGTATTTACTCTCACAGTATTCCTAGTGTATTTACTCTCCCAGTGTTTCCAGTGTATTTACTCCCCCAGTATTCCCAGTATATTTACTCTCCCATTGTTTCCAGTGTATTTACTCTCCCAGTGTTCCCAGTGTATTTACTCACACGGTGTTCCCAGTGTATCTACTCTCCCAGTGTTCCCAGTGTATTTACTCGGCCAGTTTTCCCTATGTATTGACTCTCCCAGTGTTCCCAGTGTATTTATTCTCTCCAAGCATACAGAGTGTATTACTCGGCCAGTGTTCCCAAAGTGTTTACTCTTACAGTGTTCTCAGTGAATTTACTCTCCCAGTTTTCCAGTTGTATTTAATCTGCCCCAGTTTTCCCAGTGTATTTACTCTCCGAGCTAATTTACTCTCCCAGTGTTCTCAGTGAATTTTCTCGTCCACTGTTCCCAATGTATTTACTCTCACGGTATTCCCAGTGTATTTACTCTCCCTGTGTTTCCAGTGTTTTTTCTCCTCAGTGTTTAGAGTGTATTTACTTTCCCAGTTTTCACAGTTTATTTGCTCTATCAGTGTTCGCAGGTTATTTAAAGTTCCCTCCATTCCCACTGTATTTACTCTCCCAGTCTATTTACTCTCCCAGTGTTCCCAATGTATTACTCTCCCTGTGTTCCCAGCGTATTTACTCTCCGACTGTGCCCAGTGTATTTCCTCTCCCAGTCTATTTACTCTCCCAGTGTTCCCAGTGTACTTACTCTCCCCCTGTAATAACTCTCCCTGTGTTCCCAGTGTATTTACTCCCCCAGTTTTACCTGTGTATTGATGCTCCCAGTGTTCCCAGTGTATTTATTCTCGCAGTGGTCCCAATGTATTTATGCTCTCAGCGTTCCGAGTCTACATACCCTCCCCGGTTCCCCAATGTATTTACTCTCCCAGCGTTCCAAGTGTATTTAATCTCGCAGTGTTTCCAGTGTACTTACTCTCCCAATGTTTCCTGTGTATTTACCCTCTCCCAGTGTTCCCAGTGTTATTACTCTCCCAGTGTTCCCAATGTCTTTACTCTCCCAGTGTTCCCAGTGTATTTAATTTCCCAGTGATCCCAGTGTATTTACTCCCCCAGTGTTCCCAGTTCATTTAATCTCCCAGTGCTCCGAGTGTATTTACTCCCTCTCAATGTCCTCAGTGTATTTACTCTTCCAGTGTTCCCAATGTATTTTCTCTCGCAGTGTTCCAAGTGTATTTATTATCTCTCAGTGTCCTCAGTGTATTAAATCCCTCACTGTTCCTAGGTTATTTACTCTCTCAGTGTTCCCAGTGTGCTTACTCTCTCCCAGTGTTCCCAATACATTTACTCTTCCAGTAATCCCAGTGCATTTAGTCTCCCAGTCTTCCCAGTGTGCTTACTCTCTCCCAGTGTTCGCAGTGTATTTACTCTCCCTGTGCTCCCAGTGTTTTTCCTCTCTACTCTGTTCACAGTCTTTTTATGCTCCCAGTTTTCTCAGTGCATTTACCCGGCCAGTGTTCACAGTGTGCTTACTCACCCCAAGTGTCGCCAGTGTAGTTACTCTCTCGCAGTGTTTCCAGTGCATTTACTCTCCCAGTGATCCCAGTGTATTTACTCTCCCACTGTTCTCAGTGCATTTACTCTCAGTGGTCCAAATCTATTCAATCTCCCAGTGTTCCCACTGTATTTTCTCTCCCAGTGTCCCCAATGGATTTACTCACCCAGTGTTCCGAGAGTATTTTCTCTCTCCGTGTTCCAAGTTTATTGACTCTCCCAGTGTTTTGAGTGTATTTACACTTCCAGTGTTCCCAGTTTATTTATTCTCCCAGTGATCCCAGTGTATTTACTCTCCCAGTCTTCTCAGTGTGCTTACTCTCTCCCAGTCTTCCCAGTGTATTTATTATCGCTGTGTTCCCAGTGTATTTACTCGCTACCGTGTTCTCAGTCTATTTATGCTCCGAGTTTTTCCAGTGCATTTACTCTTCCAGTTTTCCCAGTGTGCTTACTCTCCCAGTGTTCTCAATGCATTTACTCTCAGTGTTACCTGTGTATTTACTCTCTCTCCGTATTCCCAGTGTAAATACTCTCCCAGTGCATTTGCTCTCCCAGTGTTCCCACTGTATTACTCGCCCAGTGTTCCAGTATATTTACTTTCACAGTGTTCCCAGTGCATTTGCTCTTTCAATGCTCCAGTTGTAGTTAATATCTCCCAGTGTTCCCAGCGTATTTACTGCCCCTGTGTTCCCAGTGTATTTTAACTCCCAGTATTCCCAGTGTATTTACTCTCCCAGTAATCCCAGTGTTTTACTCTCCCAGTGTTCCCAGTGTCTGTATTCTCCCAGTATTTCCAGTGTATTTAAACTCCCAGTGTCCCCAGTATGCTCACTCTCTCCCAGTGTTCCTAGAGTATTTACTCTCCCCGTGTATCTACTCTCCCAATGTTCCCAGTGCACTTACTCTTCCAGTGTTCCCAGTTTATTTAATGTCTCCCAGTGTTCCCAGTGTATTTACTCTCACAGTCTTCACAGTTTATTTAATCTCTCCCAGTATTTCCAGTGTATTTACTCTCCCAGTTTTCGCAGTGTATTACTCTCCCAGTGTTCCCAGTGTATTTACTCTGACAGTGGTCCCAATGTATTTACTCTGCAACTGTGCGTAATCTCTCCCAGTGTACCGAGTGTATTTACTCCCCCAGTGTTCGCAGTTTATTTACTCGACCAGCGTGCTTAATCTCTCCCAGTTTTACCAGTTAATTTACTCTCCCGGTGTTCCCAATGTATTTACTCTCCCAGTGTGCTTAATCTCTCCCCGTGTACTGAGTGCATTTACTCTCCCAGTGTTCGCAGTGTATTTCCTCTACCAGTAGGCTTAATCTCTCCCAGTTTTCCCAGTGAATTTTCGCTCCCGGTGTTCCCAATGTATTTCCTTGCACAGTGTTCCCAGAGTATTTACTCTCCCCCTGTTCCCAGTGAATTTATTCTCCTTGTGTCCCTACTGTATTTACCCTCATAGTGTTCCAAGTCTACTTACTCTCCCCCTGTCCCCAGTGCATTTACTCTCTCAGTATTCCTAGTGTGCTTACTCTCTACCAGTGCGCCTAGTGTATTTACTCTCCTTGTGTTGCCAATATATTCCATCTCTAACAGTTTTCCCAGTGTATTTACTCTCCCAGTGTTCCCAGTGTATTTACTCTCACAGTATTCACAGTTTATTTGCTCTCTCAGTGTTCTCAGTTTATTTAATCTCTCCCAGTATTCCCAGTGTATTTATTCACCCAGTCTATGTATTCTCCCAGTATTTCCAGTATATTCCTCTCCCAGTGGTCCCATTGTATTTACTCTGCCAGTGTTCCCATTGTATTTAAATTCCCAGTGTTCCCAGTGTGCTTACTCTCTCCCTGTGTTCCTAGTGTGTTTACTCTCCATGTGCTGCCAGTATATTTACTCTCTACCAGTGTATCCAGTGTATTTACTCTCCCAGTGTTCCAGTGTCTTTACTCTCCCAGTCTAGTTACTCTCCCAGTGTTCCCAGTGTATTTATTCTCCAAGTATTCCCAATGTATTTACTCTCACAGTACTCCCAGTGGATTTACTCTCCCACTGTTTCCAGTGTATTTACTCTCCCAGAAGTCCCAGTATATTTACTCTCCCATTGTTTCCAGTTTATTTACTCTCCCAGTGCTCCCAGTGTATTTACTCACACGGTGTTCCAGTGTATCTACTCTCCCAGTGTTCCCCGTGTATTTACTCTCCCCGTGTAATTAATCTCCCAGTGTTCCCAGTGTATTTACTCGGCCAGTTTTCCCTATGTATTGACTCTCCTGGTGTTCCCAGTGTATTTATTCTCTCCCAGCGTACAGAGTGTATTTACTCGCAGTGTTCCCAGAGTGTTTACTCTCCCAGTGTTCTCAGTACATTTACTCTCCCAGTGTTCCAGTTGTCTTTAATCTCCCCCAGTTTTCACAGTGTATTTACTCTCCGAGCTAATTTACTCTCCCAGTGTTCCCAGTGAATTTAATCGTCCACTGTTCCCAATGTATTTACCCTCACAGTATTCCCAGTGTATTTACTCTCCCTGTGTTGCCAATGAACTTAATCTCTATCAGTGCTCCCAGTGTATTTACTCACCGTGTTCCCAGTGTTTATTCTCCTCAGTGTTTAACGTGTATTTACTTTCCCAGTCTTCACAGTTTAATTGCTCTCTCAGTGTTGGCAGGTTATTTAAACTTTTCCTCCATTCCCACTGTATTTACACTCCCAGTCTATTTACTCTCCCAGTGTTCCCAATGTATTACTCTCCCTGTGTTCCCAGCGTATTTACCCTCCCAGTGTTCCCAGTGTATTTCCTCTCCCAGTCTATTTACTCTCCCAGTGTTCCCAGTGTATTTACTCTCCCAGTGTTCGCAGTGTAGTTCCTCTCCCAGTGTATTTACTCGAGCAGTGTTCCCAGTGTATTTACCCTTCCCGTACTCCCAGTGTATTTACACACTCCCACTGCATTTACTCTCGAAGTATATTTACTCTCTCCCAGTTTTCCCAGTGCATTTATTCTCCCATTGTTCCCAGTGTATTTACTCTCCCAGTGTTCCCAGTGTATTTACACTCTGCCAGTGTAGTTACTCTCCCGGTATTCCCAATGTATTTACTCTGTCCCAGTGTGCCCAGTGTATTTGTTCACCCAGTTTTCACAGTGTATTTAATCTTCGCAGCGTTCTCAGTGTATTTACTTTTCCAATGTTTCCAACTTATTTACTCTCCAAGTGTTCCCAGTTTAATAAGTTTCCCAGAGTTCCCAGCGTACTTAATCTCTTTCAGTGCTCCCAGTGAACGTATTCTCTCCCAGTATTCCCAGTGTATTTACTATCCCAGTGTTCCCAGTGTATTTAATCTTTCCCAGTGTATTTAGTTTGCCAGTTGCCCCAGTGTATTTACTCTCTCCCAGTGTTTTACTCGCCCAGTGTCTCCAGTGTATTTATTCTCTCCCAATATTCCCAGAGTATTTACTCTCCCAGTATTCCCAATGTATTTACTCTCCCAGTTTTCAAAGTGTATTTAGTCTCCCAGTATCCCCAGTGTATTTACTCTATCGCTGTGCTCCCAGTGTATTTACTGTGCCTGTGTTTCCATTGTTTTTACACTCCCATTGTTCCCAGGGTATTTATTCTCTCTCAGGTTCCCATTGTATTTACTCCCCCAGTTTTCCCAGTTTACTTTCTCTCCCAGTTTCCAACAATGTTCCCAGTGCAATTATTCTCCCAGTGTTTCCATTGTATTTACTCCTCCTGTGTTCCCAGTGTATTTACACTCTCAGTTTTCGCAGCGTATATACTCACCCAGTGTTGACAGTGCACTTACTCTCCCAGTGTTGCCTGTGAATTTACTATCTCACTCTTTGTCGCCGTGTTCCCAGTGCTTTATTCTTCCTTTGTTCCCAGTGTATTTACTCTCCAATTTGTCCCGGTGTATTTACACTCTTCCAGTATTCCCAGTGTATTTACTCTCCGTGTATTCCCAGTGTATTTGCTCTCTACCAATGTTACCAGTGTATATATTCTATCCCAGTATTTAATCTCCCAGTGTTAACAGTTTCTGTAGTCTCTCACAGTTTTCCTAGTGTATTTATTCTCCCAGTGATCTCAGTGTGTTTAATCTTCCTGTGTTCCTAGTGTATTTTCTCTCTCCCCGTGTTCCCAGTATAGTTACTCCCTCGTTGTTCCCTGTGTATTTACTCACCCAGTGTTCCCAGTGTATTTACTCACTCTCAGTGTTCCCAGTGCATTTACACTCCCTGTTTTCGCAGTGTACTTGCTCACCCAGTGTACCCAATGTGTTTACTCTCCAAGTGCTCCCGGTGTATTTACTCTCTCCCTGTGTATTTTAACTCGCAGCGTTCGCAATGTATTTACTCACTCCCAGTGTCCCCAACGTATTTGCTCACCCAGAGTTCCCAGTGTATTTACTCTTCCATTATTCCCAGTGTATTTACTCTCCCAGTGTTTCCAATGTGTTTACTTCCCACAGATCCCAGTGTATTTATTCTCCCCGTGTTCCCAGTGTATTTACTCTCTCCCAGTGTATTTGCTCTTGCATTGTCCCGAGTGTATTTACAATCACAGTGTTCCCAGTGTATTTATTCCTCCAGTGTTCCCAGTTTATTTACTCTCCAAGTGTTTCCAGTGTATTTATTCTCTCCCTGTGTATTTGCTCTCCCAGTGTTCCCAGCGTATTTGCTCCCACCCGGTGTTCCCAGTGTATTCATTCTCCCAGTTTTCCCTGCGAATCTACTCTGCTAATCTTCCCAGTGTATTTACTCTCTCCTAATGTTTTACTCTCCCAGCGTTCTCTGTTTATTTACTCTCACTGTGTCCCCAATGTGTTTACTATCCCAGCGTTCTCAGTGTATTTACTCCCCCAGTGCTCCCAGTGTATATACTCTCCCAGTGTTCCCAGTGTATTTATTCTCCCAGTGTTCCCAGTTAATTTACTGTCTCCCTGTGTTCCCAGAGTATTTACTCTCTCAGTGTTCCCAATGTATTTACTCTCCCAGTGTTCCCAGTGTATCAACTCTCTCATTGTTCCCAACGTCTTTACTCTCCCATTGTTCAAAGCATATTTATACTCCCAGTGTTCCCATTGTTTTTACTTTCCCAGTGTTCCCAGTGTAGTTATTTTGTCCCAGTTTCCCAGTGTATTCACTCACCAGTGTTCCCAGTGTAGTTACTCTCCCAGTGTTCCCAGTATATTCACTCTCCCGGTGCTCGCAGCGTATATACTTTCCCAGTGTTCGCAGTGTATTTACTCTCCAAGTATTCCTGGTGTATTTGCACTCTCACAATATTCCCAGTTTATTTATGCTCTCAGTGTTCCCAGTGTATTTATTCTCTACCAGTATTGCCAGTGTATATACTACATCCCAGTATTTTTAATCTCCCAGTGTTCCCAGCTTATATACTCTCTCACAGTTTTCCCAGTGTGTTTATTCTCACAGTATTCTCAGTGTGTTTAATCTCGCTCTGTTCCCATTATATTTACTCCCTCTCCGTGTTCCCAGTGTAGTTACTCCATCGTTGTCTCTGTGTATTTACTCTCCCAGTGTTCGCAGTGTATTCATTCTCTCCCGGAGTCCCCAGTGTATTTACTCTCCCTGTGTTCGCAGTGTATCTGCACACCCAGTGCACCCAATGTTTTTAATCTCCATGTTTTCCCAGTGTTTTTACTCTCGCCCAGTGTATTGTATTTCGCAGTGTTCGCAATGTATTTACTCACTCCCCGTGTTCGCAGTGTATTTATCACCCAGTGTTCCCAGTCTATTTACTCGCCCATTGTTCCCAGTTTATTTACTCTCGCAGTGTTCCCAGAGCATTTATATCTCGCAGTGTTCGCAGTGTACTAGTTGTTCCAGTGTTTCCATCGTATTAACTCTCCCAGTGTTCCCAGTATATTTAATCTCCCTGCGTCCCCTGTGTATTAATTCCCTACCAGTGTTCCCAGTGAATGTATTCTTCCCTCTTTCCCATTGTATTTACTCTCCCAGTGTACCGAGAGTAATTACTCTCTCCGAGTGTTTCCAGTATATTTATTCTTCCAGTGTTCCCTGTGAATTTACTTTCCACTTGTTCCCAGCGTATTTTATCTCTCACAATGTTTTACTCATCACAGTGCTCCCAGTGTATTTGCTCTCTTCCTGTGTTCTCTCACAATATTCCCAGGGTAATTTTCTCCCAGATTTCCTTGTGTATTGACTCTCTCGCAATGTTCTCAATGGCACTTTGTGTTCTAGCGTCTCCATCGTATTTACTCTCCCAGTGTTCCCAGTGTATATACTCTCACGCAGTTTTCCCAGTGTATTTATTCTCCCACTGTTCTCTGTGTGTTTCGTCTCCCTGTGTTCCCACTGGATTTATTCTCACAGTGTCCCCAGTGTATTTAATCTCTTCCTGTGTTCTTAATATATTTACTGTCTCCCAGTTTTAGAAGTGCATTTACTCTCGCAGTGTTCCAGGTGTATTTACTCTCTCCCAGTGTTCCCAATGCATTTATTCTCCCAGCGTTCCCACTGTATTTATTCTCCCAGTGTTCCCAATGTATTTATTCTCTCACAGTGTTCCCAGTGTATTTTTCTCTCCGTGTTCACAGTGTATTTACTCTCCCAGTGTTCCCATTATATTTACTCGCCCCATGTGTTCTCTGTGTATTTAATCTCTGTATTTACTCTCTCCCAGCATATTTAGTCTGCCAGTGTTACCAGTGAATTTACTCTCTCCCAGTGTTCGCAGTGTATTTACTTTTCAAGTGATCGCAGTGAATTTACTCGCTCCCAGTGTTCACAGTGTATTCACTCTCCCAGTGTTCCCAGTCTATTTAATCTCACAGTGTTACCAATGTATTTACTCTTCCAGTGTATTTTCTGTTCCAGTATTCCCAGATATTTATTCTCTCCCAGTGTTCCGAGTGTATTTATTCCCCCAGTGTATTTACTCTCCAAGTGTTGCCATTGTTTTTACTCTCCCAGTGTTCGGAGTGTATTTTCTCTTTCTCAGTGTCCTCAGTTAATTTACTCTCCCAGTGCTCCCATTGTGCTTACTCTCTCCAGTGTTGCCAGTGTATTTACTCTCCCTTTGTTTGCAGTGTATTTACACTCGCAGTGTTTCCAGTGAATTTACTCTCCTTGTGCCCCTAGTGCATTTACCCTCTCTGTACTCCCAGTCTATTTACTCCACCAGTATCCCCGTGTTTAATCTCTCAGTGTTCTCAGTTTATTTATTCCCCCAGTGTGTCCAGTGTATTTATTCTCCTAGTGTTCCCACTGTATTGACTTTCCCAGTGTAACAAGTGTATTTATTCTCTCCCAGTGCACCCAGTGTAGTTACTCTCCCTGTGTTCCCAGTGTATTCACTCTCAGTGTTCCCGGTGCACTTACTCCCCCGGCGTTCCAAGTATAGTTACTCTCCCAGTGTTGGAAGTCTATTTACTATTCCAGTGCTCCCACTGTATCTACTCTCCCCGTATTCGCAGTGTGCTTACTCTCTCCCAAAGTTCCCAGTGTATTTACTCCCCTTGTGTTCCCGGTATATTTACTCTCCCAGTGCTCCCAATGTAAGTGCTCTCCCAGTTTTCCCAGTTTATTTAATCTCTCCCAGTGTTCCCAGAGTATTTACTCTCTCAGTGTTCCCAATGTATTTACTCTCCCAGTGTTCCCAGTGTATCAACTCTCTCATTGTTCCCAACGTCTTTACTCTCCCATTGTTCAAAGCATATTTATACTCCCAGTGTTCCCATTGTTTTTACTTTCCCAGTGTTCCCAGTGTAGTTATTTTGTCCCAGTTTCCCAGTGTATTCACTCACCAGTGTTCCCAGTGTAGTTACTCTCCCAGTGTTCCCAGTATATTCACTCTCCCGGTGCTCGCAGCGTATATACTTTCCCAGTGTTCGCAGTGTATTTACTCTCCAAGTATTCCTGGTGTATTTGCACTCTCACAATATTCCCAGTTTATTTATGCTCTCAGTGTTCCCAGTGTATTTATTCTCCACCAGTATTGCCAGTGTATATACTACATCCCAGTATATTTAATCTCCCAGTGTTCCCAGCTTATATACTCTCTCACAGTTTTCCCAGTGTGTTTATTCTCACAGTATTCTCAGTGTGTTTAATCTCGCTCTGTTCCCATTATATTTACTCCCTCTCCGTGTTCCCAGTGTAGTTACTCCATCGTTGTCTCTGTGTATTTACTCTCCCAGTGTTCGCAGTGTATTCATTCTCTCCCGGAGTCCCCAGTGTATTTACTCTCCCTGTGTTCGCAGTGTATCTGCACACCCAGTGCACCCAATGTTTTTAATCTCCATGTTTTCCCAGTGTTTTTACTCTCGCCCAGTGTATTGTATTTCGCAGTGTTCGCAATGTATTTACTCACTCCCCGTGTTCGCAGTGTATTTATCACCCAGTGTTCCCAGTCTATTTACTCGCCCATTGTTCCCAGTTTATTTACTCTCGCAGTGTTCCCAGAACATTTATATCTCGCAGTGTTCGCAGTGTACTAGTTGTTCCAGTGTTTCCATCGTATTAACTCTCCCAGTGTTCCCAGTATATTTAATCTCCCTGCGTCCCCTGTGTATTAATTCCCTACCAGTGTTCCCAGTGAATGTATTCTTCCCTCTTTCCCATTGTATTTACTCTCCCAGTGTACCGAGAGTAATTACTCTCTCCGAGTGTTTCCAGTATATTTATTCTTCCAGTGTTCCCTGTGAATTTACTTTCCACTTGTTCCCAGCGTATTTTATCTCTCACAATGTTTTACTCATCACAGTGCTCCCAGTGTATTTGCTCTCTTCCTGTGTTCTCTCACAATATTCCCAGGGTAATTTTCTCCCAGATTTCCTTGTGTATTGACTCTCTCGCAATGTTCTCAATGGCACTTTGTGTTCTAGCGTCTCCATCGTATTTACTCTCCCAGTGTTCCCAGTGTATATACTCTCACGCAGTTTTCCCAGTGTATTTAATCTCTTCCTGTGTTCTTAATATATTTACTGTCTCCCAGTTTTAGAAGTGCATTTACTCTCGCAGTGTTCCAGGTGTATTTACTCTCTCCCAGTGTTCCCAATGCATTTATTCTCCCAGCGTTCCCACTGTATTTATTCTTCCAGTGTTCCCAATGTATTTATTCTCTCACAGTGTTCCCAGTGTATTTTTCTCTCCGTGTTCACAGTGTATTTACTCTCCCAGTGTTCCCATTATATGTACTCGCCCCATGTGTTCTCTGTGTATTTAATCTCTGTATTTACTCTCTCCCAGCATATTTAGTCTGCCAGTGTTACCAGTGAATTTACTCTCTCCCAGTGTTCGCAGTGTATTTACTTTTCAAGTGATCGCAGTGAATTTACTCGCTCCCAGTGTTCACAGTGTATTCACTCTCCCAGTGTTCCCAGTCTATTTAATCTCACAGTGTTACCAATGTATTTACTCTTCCAGTGTATTTTCTGTTCCAGTATTCCCAGATATTTATTCTCTCCCAGTGTTCCGAGTGTATTTATTCCCCCAGTGTATTTACTCTCCAAGTGTTGCCATTGTTTTTACTCTCCCAGTGTTCGGAGTGTATTTTCTCTTTCTCAGTGTCCTCAGTTAATTTACTCTCCCAGTGCTCCCATTGTGCTTACTCTCTCCAGTGTTGCCAGTGTATTTACTCTCCCTTTGTTTGCAGTGTATTTACACTCGCAGTGTTTCCAGTGAATTTACTCTCCTTGTGCCCCTAGTGCATTTACCCTCTCTGTACTCCCAGTCTATTTACTCCACCAGTATCCCCGTGTTTAATCTCTCAGTGTTCTCAGTTTATTTATTCCCCCAGTGTGTCCAGTGTATTTATTCTCCTAGTGTTCCCACTGTATTGACTTTCCCAGTGTAACAAGTGTATGTATTCTCTCCCAGTGCACCCAGTGTAGTTACTCTCCCTGTGTTCCCAGTGTATTCACTCTCAGTGTTCCCGGTGCACTTACTCCCCCGGCGTTCCAAGTATAGTTACTCTCCCAGTGTTGGAAGTCTATTTACTATTCCAGTGCTCCCACTGTATCTACTCTCCCCGTATTCGCAGTGTGCTTACTCTCTCCCAAAGTTCCCAGTGTATTTACTCCCCTTGTGTTCCCGGTATATTTACTCTCCCAGTGCTCCCAATGTAAGTGCTCTCCCAGTTTTCCCAGTTTATTTAATCTCTCCCAGTGTTCCCAGTGTATTTACTCTCCCAGTGTTCCCAATGTAGTTACACTCCCAGTTTTCCCAGTATATTTACTCTCCCAGTAATCCCAGTGTATTTAGAAAACCCAATGTTGCCAGTGTGCTTATTTCCTCGCATTGTTCGTAATGTATTTACTCTCCCTGCGCTGCCAGTATATTGAATCGCTATCAGTGTTCCCATTGTACTTACTCTCTCTGTGTTCCCAGTCAATTTGCTCACTTAATGTTCACAGTGCATTTACTCTCTCTCAGTGTTCCCAGTGTATTTACTCTCCCAGTTCTACCAGTGTATTTACTCCCCCAGTGTTCCAACTGTATTTAATCTCCCAGTGTTCCCAGTGTATATGCTCTCACAGTGTTACCACTGCAGTTAATCTCTCCCAGTGTTCCCAGTGTATTTATTCACCCGGTGTATTTACTCTCCAAGTGTTCCCATTGTATTTACTCTCCCAGTGTTCCGAATGCATTTACTCTTTCTCAGTGTCCTCAGTTAATTTACTCTCCCAGTATTCCCACTGTGCGTGCTCTCTCCAGTGCTGCCAGTGTAAGTACTCTCCTAGTGTTCCCAGTGTATTGATTCTCATAATATAACAAGTGTATTTATTCTCCCTGTGATCCCAGTGTATTTACTCTCAGTGTTCCCAGTGTACTTACTCCCCCAGTGTTCCAAGTATATTTACAATTCCAGCATTCCCAATCTATTTACTATTCCAGTGAACGCAGTGTTTTTACTCGACCGGAGTTAGCAGTGTGCTTACTCTCTCCCAATGTTCGCAGTGAGTTTACTCTCCGTGTGTTCCCAGTATATTTACTCTCACAGTGTTCCCAATGCCTTTACTCTCCCAGTGTTCCCTTGTCTTTACTCTCCCAGTATTCCCAGTGATTTACACTCCCAGTTTTCCCAGTATATTTACTCTCCCTGTGTTGCCAGTGTATTTACTCTCCGACTGTACTTACTCTCCCAGCATATTTACTCTCCCAGTGTCTCCAGTGTATTTGCATCTCCCAATGTCCACAGTTTCTTTACTCTCCCAGTGTTCCCATTGTATTTACACTCGCAGTGTTCCCAGTATATTTACTCTCCCTGTGTTCACAATGTATTTACTCGCACAGTGTTCCCAGGGTATATATACTCCCAGTGTTCCCAATGAATTTACTCGCCTTGTGTCCCCAGTGCATTTACCCTCTCAATGCTCCCAGTCTATTTCCTCTACCAATAACCCCATTGTATTTACTCTCTCCCAGTGCTCCCAATGTTTACTCTCCCAGTAATCTCCGTGTATTTACTCTCCCAGTGTTCCCAGTGCGCTTACTCTCTCCCACCGTTTCTAATGTATTTATTCTCCCTGTGTTACCCGTGTATTTACTCTCCCACTGTACTTACTCTCTCAATATATTTACTCTCCCAGTGTTCCCAGTGTATTAACTCCCCAGTAATCCCTGTGAATTTACTCTCCCATTGTTCCCAGTGTGCTTACTCTGACTAAGTGTTCTTTTAGTATTTATTCTCCCTTTGTTGCCAGTGTATTGACTCTCCCAGTGTAACCAGTGTATTTATTCTCTCCCAGTGTACCCAGTGTATGTACTCTCCCTCTGTTCCCAGTGTATTTACTCTCCTTGTGTTCCAGGTATATTTACTCTCCCAGTGTCCCCAACGTAAGTGCTCTCCCAGTGTTCCCAGTTTATTTACTCTCTCCCAGTGTTCCCAGTGTAGTTACACTCCCAGTTTTCCCAGTATATTTACACTCCCAGTAATCCCAGTGTATTTAGAAACCCCAGTGTTCCTGTTGTGCTTATTCCCTCGCAGTGTTCGTAATGTATTTACTCCCCCTGCGCTGCCAGTATATTGAATCTCTATCAGTGTTCCCATTGTATTTACTCTCTCTGTGTTCCCAGTCAATTTACTCTCTTAATGTTCACAGTGTATTTACTCTCTCTCAGTGTTCCCAGTGTATTTACTCTCCCAGTGTTACCAGTGTATACTCTCTCACAGTGTTACAACTGCAGTTAATCTCTCCCAGTGTCCCCTGTGTATTTATTCCCCCAGTGTTTTTATTCTCCAAGTGTTCCCATTGTATTTACTCTCCCAGTGTTCGGAGTGTATTTTCTCTTTCTCAGTGTCCTCGGTTAATTTACTCTTCCAGTATTCCCAGTGTGCGTACTCTATCCAGTGCTGCCAGTGTATTTACTCTACTAGTGTTCCCAGTGTATTGAGTCCCCCAGTATAACCAGTGTATTTATTCTCTCCCAGTGTACCCAGTGTATTTACTCTCCCTGTGTTCCCAGTGTATTTATTCTCAGTGATCCCAGTGTACTTACTCCCCCAGTGTTCTTAATATATTTACACTCCCAGTATTCCCAATCTATTTACTATTCCAGTGATCCCAGTGCATTTACTCGACCAGTGTTAGCAGTGCGCTTATTCTCTCCCAATGGTCCCAGTGTGTTTACGCTCCGTGTATTCCCGGTATATTACTCTCCCAGTGTTCCCAGTGTAATTACACTCCCAGTGTTCCCAGTATATTTACTCTCCCTGTGTTCGCAGTGTATTTACTCGCACAGTATTCACAGATTATAGTAACTCCCAGTGTTCCCAGTGAAATTACTTGCCTTGTGTCCCCAGTGCATTTACCCTCTCAATGCTCCCATTCTGTTTAATCTCCCAGTAACCCCAGTGTATTCACTTTCTGCCAGTGCTCCCAATGTTTTACTCTCCCAGTAATCCCCATGCATTTACTCTCCCAGTGTACCCAGTGTGCTTAATCTCTCCCAGTGTTCCTAATGTATTTACTCTCCCTGTGTTGCCAGTGTATTTACTCTCCCACTGTACTTAATCTCCGAATATATTTACTCTCCCAGCGTTCCCAGTGTATTTAATCCCGAGTAATTTATGTGTATTTACTCTCCCATTGTTCCCGGTGTGCTTACGCTGACCAAGTATTCTTAAAGTATTTATTCTCCATTTGTTGCCAGTGTATTTACACTCCCAGTGTATTTACTCTCCAAGTGTTCCCAGTGTATTAACTCTCCCAGTGTAACCAGTGTATGTATTCTCTCTCAGTGTACCCAGTGTAGTTACTCTCCCTCTGTTCCCAGTGTATTTACTCTCCTTGTGTTCCCGGTATATTTACTCTCCCAGTGTTCCCAATGTAAGCGCTCTCCCAGTGTCCCCAGTTATTTTACTCTCTCCCAGTGTTCCCAGTGTATTTACTCTCCCAGTGTTCCCAGTGTAGCTACACTCCCAGTTTTCCCATTATATTTACTCTCCCAGTAATCCCAGTGTATTTAGAAACGCCAGTGTTCCCAGTGTGCTTATTCCCTCGCAGTGTTCGTAATGTATTTACTCTCCCTACGCTGCCAGTATATTGAATCTCTATCAGTGTTCCCATTGTATTTACTCTCTCTGTGTTCCCAGTCAATTTGCTCTCTTAATGTTCACAGTGTATTTACTCTCTCTCGGTGTTCCCAGTGCATTTACTCTCCCAGTGTTTCCAGTGTATTTATTCCCCCAGTGTATTTACTCTCCAAGTGTTCCCATTGTATTTACCACGCAGTGTTCGGAGTGTATTTTCTCTTTCTTAGTGTCCTCAGTTAATTTACTCTCCCAGTGTTCCCATTGTGCTTACTCTCTCCAGTGTTGCCAGTGTATTTACTCTCCCTTTTTTGCAGTGTATTTACACTCGCAGTGTTTCCAGTGAATTTACTCTCCTTGTGTCCCCGGTGCATTTACCCTCTCTGTGCTCCCAGTCTATTTACTCTCCCAGTATCCCCGTGTTTTACTCTCTCAGTGTTCTCAGTTTATTTATTCCCCCAGTGTTCCAAGTTTATTTACTCTCCCAGTGTTTGAAGTCTATTTTCTATTCCAGTGCTCCCACTGTATCTACTCTCCCAGTGTTCACAGTGTGCTTACTCTCTCCGTCTGTTCCCAGTGTATTTACTCTCCTTGTGTTCCCGGTATATTTACTCTCCCAGTGTTCACAATGTAAGTGTTCTCCCAGTGTTCCCAGTTTATTTACTCTCTCCCAGTGTTCCCAGTGTACTTACTCTCCAAGTGAGCCCAATGTAGTTACACTCCCAGTTTTCCCAGTATATTTACTCTCCCAGTAATCCCAGTGCATTTAGAAAACCCTATGTTCCGAGTGTGCTTATTCCCTCGCATTGTTCGTAATTTATTTACACTCGCTGCGCTGCCAGTATATTGAATATCTATCAGTGTTCCCATTGTATTTACTCTCTCTATGTTCCCAGTCAATTTGCTCACTTAATGTTCCCAGTGTATTTACTCTCAGTGTTCCCAGTCGACTTACTCCCCCAGTGTTCCAATTATGTTTACATTCCCAGTATTCCCAATCCATTTACTATTCCAGTGATCCCAGTATATTTACTCGACCAGAGTTAGCAGTGTGCTTACTCTCTCCCAATGTTCCCAGTGTGTTTACTCTCCGTGTGTTCCCGGTATATTTACTCTCCCAGTGTTCCCAATGTAAGTACACTCCCAGTGTTCCCAGTTTATTTACTCTCTCCAATTATTCCCTGTTTATTTACTCTCCCAGTGTTCCCAGTTTAATTACACTCCCAGTGTTCCCAGTATATTTACTCTCCCTGTGTTCGCAGTATAATTACTCGCACAGTGTACCCAAGGTATATATACTCCCAGTGTTCCCAATGAATTTACTCGACTTGTGTCCCCAGTGCATTTACCCTCTCAATGCTCCCAGTCTATTTACTCTACCAGTAACCCCAGTGTATTTACTCTCTCCCAGTGCTCCCAATGTTTTTATTCTCCCAGTAATCCCCGTGTATTTACTCTCCCAGTGTTCCCAGTGTGCTCACTCTCTCCCAGCGTTCCTAATGTATTTACTCTCCCTGTTTTGCCCGTATATTTACTCTCCCACTTTACTTACTCTCTCAATATATTTACTCTCCCAGTGTTCCAAATGTATTAACTCCCCAGTAATCACTGTGTATTTACTCTCACATTGTTCCGAATGTGCTTACTCTGACCAATTGTTCTTAAAGTATTTACTCTCCCTTGGTTGCCAGTGTATTTACTCTCCCAGTGTATTTACTCTCCAAGTGTTCCCAGTTTATTGACTCTCCCACTATAACCAGTGTATGTATTCTCTCTCAGTGTACCCAGTGTAGTTACTCTCCCTCTGTTCCCAGTGTATTTACTCTCCTTGTGTTCCCGGTATGTTTACTCTCCCAGTGTTCCCAATGTAAGTGCTCTCCCAGTGTTCCCAGTTTATTTACTCTCTCTCAGTGTTCCCAGTGTATTTACTCTCCCAGTGTTCCCAGTGTAGCTACACTCCCAGTTTTCGCAGTATATTTACTCTCCCAGTAATCCCAGTGTATTTAGAAACGCCAGTGTTCCCAGTGTGCTTATTCCCTCGCAGTGTTCGTAATGTATTTAATCTCCAGGCGCTGCAAATATATTGAATCTCTATCAGGGTTCCCATTGTTTTTACTCTCTCTGTGTTCCCAGTCAATTTGCTCTCTTAATGTTCACAGTGTATTTACTCTCTCTCGGTGTTCCCAGTGCATTTACTCTCCCAGTGTTACCAGTGCACTTACTCCCCCAGTGTTCCCACTGTATTTAATCTCCCAGTGTTCCCAGTGTATACTCTCTCGCACTGTTCCAACTGCAGTTAATCTCTCCCAGTGTTCCCAGTGTATTTATTCCCCCAGTGTATTTACTTTCCAAGTGTTCCCATTGTATTTACTCTCCCAGTGTTCGGAGTGTATTTTCTCTTTCTTAGTGTCCTCAGTTTATTTACTCTCCCAGTGTTCCCATTGTGCTTACTCTCTCCAGTGTTGCCAGTGTATTTACTCTCCATTTGTTTGCAGTGTATTTACACTCGCAGTCTTTCCAGTGAATTTACTCGCCTTGTGTCCCCAGTGCATGTACCCTCTCAATGCTCCCAGTCTATTTACTCGAACAGTAACCCCAGTGTATTTACTCTCTTCCAGTGCTCCCAATGTTTTTATTCTCCCAGTAATCCCCGTGTATTTACTCTCACAGTGTTCCCAGTGTGCTTACTCTCTCCCAGCGTTCCTAATGTATTTACTCTCCGTGTGTTGCCCGTGTTTTTACCCTCCCACTGTACTTACTCTCTCAATATATTTACTCTCCCAGTGTTCCAAGTGCATTAACTCCCAAGTAATCCCTGTGTATTTACTCTCACATTGTTCCCAGTGTGCTTACTCTGACCAAGTGTTCTTAAAGTATTTACTCTCCCTTTGTTGCCAGTGTATTTACTCTCCCAGTGTATTTACTCTCCAAGTGTTCCTAGTGTATTGCCTCTCCCAGTGTAACCAGTGTATGTATTCTCTCTCAGTGTACCCAGTGTAGTTACTCTCCCTCTGTTCCCAGTGTATTTACTATCCTTGTGTTCCCGGTATATTTACTCTCCCAGTGTTCCCAATGTAAGCGCTCTCCCAGTGTCCCCAGTTATTTTACTCTCTCCCAGTGTTCCCAGTGTATTTACTCTCCCAGTGTTCCCAGTGTAGCTACACTCCCAGTTTTCCCATTATATTTACTCTCCCAGTAATCCCAGTGTATTTAGAAACGCCAGTGTTCCCAGTGTGCTTATTCCCTCGCAGTGTTCGTAATGTATTTACTCTCCCTGCGCTGCCAGTATATTGAATCTCTATCAGTGTTCCCATTGTATTTACTCTCTCTGTGTTCCCAGTCAATTTGCTCTCTTAATGTTCACAGTGTATTTACTCTCTCTCGGTGTTCCCAGTGCATTTACTCTCCCAGTGTTTCCAGTGTATTTATTCCCCCAGTGTATTTACTCTCCAAGTGTTCCCATTGTATTTACCACGCAGTGTTCGGAGTGTATTTTCTCTTTCTTAGTGTCCTCAGTTAATTTACTCTCCCAGTGTTCCCATTGTGCTTACTCTCTCCAGTGTTGCCAGTGTATTTACTCTCCCTTTTTTGCAGTGTATTTACACTCGCAGTGTTTCCAGTGAATTTACTCTCCTTGTGTCCCCGGTGCATTTACCCTCTCTGTGCTCCCAGTCTATTTACTCTCCCAGTATCCCCGTGTTTTACTCTCTCAGTGTTCTCAGTTTATTTATTCCCCCAGTGTTCCAAGTTTATTTACTCTCCCAGTGTTTGAAGTCTATTTTCTATTCCAGTGCTCCCACTGTATCTACTCTCCCAGTGTTCACAGTGTGCTTACTCTCTCCGTCTGTTCCCAGTGTATTTACTCTCCTTGTGTTCCCGGTATATTTACTCTCCCAGTGTTCACAATGTAAGTGTTCTCCCAGTGTTCCCAGTTTATTTACTCTCTCCCAGTGTTCCCAGTGTACTTACTCTCCAAGTGAGCCCAATGTAGTTACACTCCCAGTTTTCCCAGTATATTTACTCTCCCAGTAATCCCAGTGCATTTAGAAAACCCTATGTTCCGAGTGTGCTTATTCCCTCGCATTGTTCGTAATTTATTTACACTCGCTGCGCTGCCAGTATATTGAATATCTATCAGTGTTCCCATTGTATTTACTCTCTCTATGTTCCCAGTCAATTTGCTCACTTAATGTTCCCAGTGTATTTACTCTCAGTGTTCCCAGTCGACTTACTCCCCCAGTGTTCCAATTATGTTTACATTCCCAGTATTCCCAATCCATTTACTATTCCAGTGATCCCAGTATATCTACTCGACCAGAGTTAGCAGTGTGCTTACTCTCTCCCAATGTTCCCAGTGTGTTTACTCTCCGTGTGTTCCCGGTATATTTACTCTCCCAGTGTTCCCAATGTAAGTACACTCCCAGTGTTCCCAGTTTATTTACTCTCTCCAATTATTCCCAGTGTATTTACTCTCCCAGTGTTCCCAAAGTAAGTACACTCCCAGTGTTCCCAGTTTATTTACTCTCTCCAATTATTCCCTGTTTATTTACTCTCCCAGTGTTCCCAGTTTAATTACACTCCCAGTGTTCCCAGTATATTTACTCTCCCTGTGTTCGCAGTATAATTACTCGCACAGTGTACCCAAGGTATATATACTCCCAGTGTTCCCAATGAATTTACTCGACTTGTGTCCCCAGTGCATTTACCCTCTCAATGCTCCCAGTCTATTTACTCTACCAGTAACCCCAGTGTATTTACTCTCTCCCAGTGCTCCCAATGTTTTTATTCACCCAGTAATCCCCGTGTATTTACTCTCCCAGTGTTCCCAGTGTGCTCACTCTCTCCCAGCGTTCCTAATGTATTTACTCTCCCTGTGTTGCCCGTATATTTACTCTCCCACTTTACTTACTCTCTCAATATATTTACTCTCCCAGTGTTCCAAATGTATTAACTCCCCAGTAATCACTGTGTATTTACTCTCACATTGTTCCGAATGTGCTTACTCTGACCAATTGTTCTTAAAGTATTTACTCTCCCTTGGTTGCCAGTGTATTTACTCTCCCAGTGTATTTACTCTCCAAGTGTTCCCAGTTTATTGACTCTCCCACTATAACCAGTGTATGTATTCTCTCTCAGTGTACCCAGTGTAGTTACTCTCCCTCTGTTCCCAGTGTATTTACTCTCCTTGTGTTCCCGGTATGTTTACTCTCCCAGTGTTCCCAATGTAAGTGCTCTCCCAGTGTTCCCAGTTTATTTACTCTCTCTCAGTGTTCCCAGTGTATTTACTCTCCCAGTGTTCCCAGTGTAGCTACACTCCCAGTTTTCGCAGTATATTTACTCTCCCAGTAATCCCAGTGTATTTAGAAACGCCAGTGTTCCCAGTGTGCTTATTCCCTCGCAGTGTTCGTAATGTATTTAATCTCCAGGCGCTGCAAATATATTGAATCTCTATCAGGGTTCCCATTGTTTTTACTCTCTCTGTGTTCCCAGTCAATTTGCTCTCTTAATGTTCACAGTGTATTTACTCTCTCTCGGTGTTCCCAGTGCATTTACTCTCCCAGTGTTACCAGTGCACTTACTCCCCCAGTGTTCCCACTGTATTTAATCTCCCAGTGTTCCCAGTGTATACTCTCTCGCACTGTTCCAACTGCAGTTAATCTCTCCCAGTGTTCCCAGTGTATTTATTCCCCCAGTGTATTTACTCTCCAAGTGTTCCCATTGTATTTACTCTCCCAGTGTTCGGAGTGTATTTTCTCTTTCTTAGTGTCCTCAGTTTATTTACTCTCCCAGTGTTCCCATTGTGCTTACTCTCTCCAGTGTTGCCAGTGTATTTACTCTCCATTTGTTTGCAGTGTATTTACACTCGCAGTCTTTCCAGTGAATTTACTCGCCTTGTGTCCCCAGTGCATGTACCCTCTCAATGCTCCCAGTCTATTTACTCGAACAGTAACCCCAGTGTATTTACTCTCTTCCAGTGCTCCCAATGTTTTTATTCTCCCAGTAATCCCCGTGTATTTACTCTCACAGTGTTCCCAGTGTGCTTACTCTCTCCCAGCGTTCCTAATGTATTTACTCTCCGTGTGTTGCCCGTGTTTTTACCCTCCCACTGTACTTACTCTCTCAATATATTTACTCTCCCAGTGTTCCAAGTGCATTAACTCCCAAGTAATCCCTGTGTATTTACTCTCACATTGTTCCCAGTGTGCTTACTCTGACCAAGTGTTCTTAAAGTATTTACTCTCCCTTTGTTGCCAGTGTATTTACTCTCCCAGTGTATTTACTCTCCAAGTGTTCCCAGTGTATTGACTCTCCCAGTGTAACCAGTGTATGTATTCTCTCTCAGTGTACCCAGTGTCGTTACTCTCCCTCTGTTCCCAGTGCATTTACTCTCCTTGTGTTCCTGGTATATTTACTCTCCCAGTGTTCCCAATGTAAGTGCGCTCCCAGTGTTCCCAGTTGATTTACTCTCTCCCAGTGTTCCCAGTGTATTTACTCTCCCAGTGTTCCCAGTGTAGCTACACTCCCAGTTGTCCCAGTATATTTACTCTCCCAGTAATTCCAGTGTATTTAGAAACGCCAGTGTTCCCAGTGTGCTTATTCCCTCGCAGTGTTCGTAATGTATTTACTCTCGCTGCGCTGCCAGTATATTGAATCTCTATCAGTGTTCCCATTGTATTTACTCTCTCTGTGTTCCCAGTCAATTTGCTCTCTTAATGTTCACAGTGTATTTACTCTCTCTCGGTGTTCCCAGTGCATGTACTCTCCCAGTGCTCCCAGTGTATTTATTCCCCCAGTGTATTTACTCGCCAAGTGTTCTCATTGTATTTACCACCCAGTGTTCGGAGTGTATTTTCTCTTTCTTAGTGCCCTCAGTTAATTTACTCTCCCAGTGTTCCCATTGTGCTTACTCTCTCCAGTGTTACCAGTGCATTTACTCCCCCAGTGTTCCCACTGTATTTAATCTCCCAGTGTTCCCAGTGTATACTCTCTCGCACTGTTTCAACTGCAGTTAATCTCTCCCAGTATTCCCAGTTTATTTATTCCCCCCGTGTATTTACTCTCCAAGTGTTCCCATTGTATTTACTCTCCCCGTGTTCGGAGTGTATTTTCTCTTTCTCAGTGTCCTCAGTTAATTTACTCTCCCAGTGCTCCCATTGTGCTTACTCTCTCCAGTGTTGCCAGTGTATTTACTCTCCCTTTGTTTGCAGTGTATTTACACTCGCAGTGTGTCCAGTGAATTTACTCTCCTTGTGTCCCTAGTGCATTTAACCTCTCTGTGCTCCCAGTCTACTTACTCCCCCAGTATCCCCGTGTTTTTACTCTCTCAGTGTTCTCAGTTTATTTATTCCCCCAGTGTTTTCAGTGTATTAATTCTCCTTGTGTTCCCACTGTATTGACTTTCCCAGTGTAACAAGTGTATTTATTCTCTCCCAGTGTACCCAGTGTAGTTACTCTCCCTGTGTTCGCAGTGTATTTACTCGCACAGTGTTCACAGATTATAGATACTCCCAGTGTTCCCAGTGAAATCACTTGCCTTGTGTCCCCAGTGCATTTACCCTCTCAATGCTCCCAGTCTATTTACACGAACAGTAACCCCAGTGTATTTACTCTCTCCCAGTGCTCCCAATGTTTTTATTCTCCCAGTAATCCCCGTTTATTTACTCTCACAGTGTTCCCAGTGTGCTTACTCTCTCCCAGCGTTCCTAATGTATTTACTCTCCGTGTGTTGCCCGTGTATTTACTCTCCCACTGTACTTACTCTCTCAATATATTTACTCTCCCAGTGTTCCAAGTGTATTAACTCCCAAGTAATCCCTGTGTATTTACTCTCACATTGTTCCCAGTGTGCTTATTCTGACCAAGTGTTCTTAAAGTATTTACTCTCCCTTTGTTGCCAGTGTATTTACTCTCCCAGTGTATTTACTCTCCAAGTGTTCCCAGTGTATTGACTCTCCCAGTGTAACCAGTGTATGTATTCTCTCTCAGTGTACCCAGTGTCGTTACTCTCCCTCTGTTCCCAGTGTATTTACTCTCCTTGTGTTCCTGGTATATTTACTCTCCCAGTGTTCCCAATGTAAGTGCTCTCCCAGTGTTCCCAGATTATTTACTCTCTCCCAGTGTTCCCAGTGTATTTACTCTCCCAGTGTTCCCAGTGTAGCTACACTCCCAGTTGTCCCAGTATATTTACTCTCCCAGTAATTCCAGTGTATTTAGAAACGCCAGTGTTCCCAGTGTGCTTATTCCCTCGCAGTGTTCGTAATGTATTTACTCTCCCTGTGCTGCCAGTATATTGAATCTCTATCACTGTTCCCATTGTATTTACTCTCTCTGTGTTCCCAGTCAATTTGCTCTCTTAATGTTCCCAGTGTATTTACTCTCAGTGTTCCCAGTGTACTTACTCCCCCAGTGTTCCAATTTCATTTACATTCCCAGTATTCCCAATCCATTTACTATTCCAGTGATCCCAGTATATTTACTCGACCAGAGTTAGCAGTGTGCTTACTCTCTCCCAATGTTCCCAGTGTGTTTACTCTCCGTGTGTTCCCGGTATATTTACTCTCCCAGTGTTCCCAATGTAAGTACACTCCCAGTGTTCCCAGTTTATTTACTCTCTCCAATTATTCCCTGTTTATTTACTCTCCCAGTGTTCCCAGTTTAATTACACTCCCAGTGTTCCCAGTATATTTACTCTCCCTGTGTTCGCAGTGTATTTACTCGCACAGTGTACCCAAGCTATATATACTCCCAGTGTTCCCAATGAATTTACTCGCCTTGTGTCCCCAGTGCATTTACCCACTCAATGCTCCCAGTCTATTTACTCTACCAGTAACCCCAGTGTATTTACTCTCTCCCAGTACTCCCAATGTTTTTATTCTCCCAGTAATCCCCGTGTATTTACTCTCCCAGTGTTCCCAGTGTGTTCACTCTCTCCCAGCGTTCCTAATGTATTTACTCTCCCTGTGTTGCCCGTATATTTACTCTCCCACTGTACTTACTCTCTCAATATATTTACTCTCCCAGTGTTCCAAGTGTATTAACTCCCCAGTAATCCCTGTGTATTTACTCTCACATTGTTCCCAGTGTGCTTACTCTGACCAAGTGTTCTTAAAGTATGTACTCTCCCTTTGTTGCCAGTTTATTTACTCTCCCAGTGTATTTACTCTCCAAGTGTTCCCAGTTTATTGACTCTCCCACTGTAACCAGTGTATTTATTCTCTCTCAGTGTACCCAGTGTAGTTACTCTCCCTCTGTTCCCAGTGTATTTACACTCCTTGTGTTCCCGGTATATTTACTCTCCCAGTGTTCCCAATGTAAGTGCTCTCCCAGTGTTCCCAGTTTATTTACTCTCTCTCAGTGTTCCCAGTGTATTTACTCTCCCAGTGTTCCCAGTGTAGCTACACTCCCAGTTTTCTCAGTATATTTACTCTCCCAGTAATCCCAGTGTATTTAGAAACGCCAGTGTTCCCAGTGTGCTTATTCCCTCGCAGTGTTCGTAATGTATTTAATCTCCCTGCGCTGCCAGTATATTGAATCTCTATCAGTGTTCCCATTGTATTCACTCTCTCTGTGTTCCCAGTCAATTTGCTCTCTTAATGTTCACAGTGTATTTACTCTCTCTCGGTGTTCCCAGTGCATTTACTCTCCCAGTGTTACCAGTGCATTTACTCACCCAGTGTTCCCCTGTATTTAATCTCCCAGTGTTCCCAGTGTATTTATTCCCCCAGTGTATTTACTCTCCAAGTGTTCCCATTGTATTTACCACCCAGTGTTCGGAGTGTATTTTCTATTTCTTAGTGTCCTCAATTAATTTACTCTCCCAGTGTTCCCATTGTGCTTACTCTCTCCAGTGTTACCAGTGCATTTACTCCCCCAGTGTTCCCACTGTAGTTAATCTCCCAGTGTTCCCAGTGTATACTCTCTCGCACTGTTCCAACTGCAGTTAATCTCTCCCAGTGTTCCCAGTGTATTTATTCCCCCAGTGTATTTACTCTCCAAGTGTTCCAATTGTATTTACTCTCCCAGTGTTCGGAGTGTATTTTCTCTTTCTCAGTGTCCTCAGTTAATTTACTCTCCCGGTGCTTCCATTGTGCTTACTCTCTCCAGTGTTGCCAGTGTATTTACTCTCCCTTTGTTTGCAGTGTATTTACACTCGCAGTGTTTCCAGTGAATTTACTCTCCTTGTGTCCCTAGTGCATTTACCCTCTCTGTGCTCCCAGTCTACTTACTCCCCCAGTATCCCCGTGTTTTTACTCTCTCAGTGTTCTCAGTTTATTTATTCCCCCAGTGTTTCCACTGTATTTATTCTCCTAGTGTTCCCACTGTATTGACTTTCCCAGTGTAACAAGTGTATTTATTCTCTCCCAGTGTACCCAGTGTAGTTACTCTCCCTGTGTTCCCAGTGTATTCACTCTCAGTGTTCCCAGTGTACTTACTCCCCCAGTGGTCCAAGTATATTTACTCTCCCAGTGTTCGAAGTCTATTTACTATTCCAGTGCTCCCACTGTATCTACTCTCCCCGTATTCGCAGTGTGCTTACTTTCTCCCAATGTTTCCAGTGTATTTACTCCCCTTGTGTTCCCGGTATATTTACTCTCCCAGTGCTCCCAATGTAATGCTCTCCCAGTGTTCCCAGTTTATTTAATCTCTCCCAGTGTTCCCAGTGTACTTACTCTCCCAGTCATCCCAGTGTAGTTACACTCCCAGTTTTCCCAGTATATTTACTCGCCCAGTAACCCCAGTGTATTTAGAAAACCCAATGTTGCCAGTGTGCTTATTCCCTCGCATTGTTCGTAATGTATTTACTCTCCCTGCGCTGCCAGTACATTGAATCGCTATTAGTTTTCCCATTGTATTTACTCTATCTGTGTTCCCAATCAATTTGCTCACTTAATGTTCACAGTGTATTTACTCTCTCTCTCTCAGTGTTCCCAGTGTATTTACTCTCCCAGTTTTACCAGTGTATTTACTCCCCCGGTGTTCTCACTGTATTTAATCTTCCAGTGTTCCCAGTGTATATTCTCTCACAGTGTTACCACTGCAGTTAATCTCTCCCAGTGTTCCCAGTGTATTTATTCCCCCGGCGTATTTACTCTCCAAGTGTTGCCATTGTATTTACGCTCCCAGTGTTCCGAATGTATTTACTCTTTCTCAGTGTCCTCAGTTAATTTACTCTTCCAGTATTCCCAGTGTGCGTACTCTATCCAGTGCTGCCAGTGTATTTACTCTACTAGTGTACCCAGTGTATTGAGTCCCCCAGTATAACCAGTGTATTTATTCTCTCCCAGTGTACTCAGTGTATTTATTCTCCCTGTGTTCCCAGTGTATTTATTCTCAGTGATCCCAGTGTACTTACTCCCCCAGTGTTCTAAATATATTTACACTCCCAGTATTCCCAATATATTTACTATTCCAGTGATCCCAGTGCATTTACTCGACCAGTGTTTGCAGTGCGCTTAATCTCTCCCAATGTTCCCAGTGTGTTTACTCTCCGTGTGTTCCCGGTATATTACTCTCCCAGTGTTCCCAGTGTAATTACACTCCCAGTGTTCGCAGTATATTTACTCTCCCTGTGTTCGCAGTGTATTTACTCGCACAGTGTTCACAGATTATAGATACTCCCAGTGTTCCCAGTGAAATTACTTGCCTTGTGTCCCCAGTGCATTTACCCTCTCAATGCTCCCAGTCTGTTTAATCTCCCAGTAACCGCAGTGTATTTACTCTCTCCCAGTGCTCCCAATGTATTACTCTCCCAGTAATCCCCATGTATTTACTCTCCCAGTGTACCCAGTGTGCTTAATCTCTCCCAGTGTTCCTAATGTATTTACTCTCCCTGTGTTGCCAGTGTATTTACTCTCCCACTGTATTTAATCTCCGAATATATTTACTCTCCCAGCGTTCCCAGTGTATTTAATCCCCAGTAATTTCTGTGTATTTACTCTCCCATTGTTCCCAGTGTGCTTACTCTGACCAAGTATTCTTAAAGTATTTATTCTCCATTTGTTGCCAGTGTATTTACAGTCCCAGTGTGTTTACTCTCCAAGTGCTCCCAGTGTATTGACTCTCCCAGTGTAACCAGTGTACGTATTCTCTCTCAGTGTACCCAGTGTAGTTACTCTCCCTCTGTTCCCAGTGTATTTACTCTCCTTGTGTTCCCGGTATATTTACTCTCCCAGTGTTCCCAATGTAAGCGCTCTCCCAGTGTCCCCAGTTGTTTTACTCTCTCCCAATGTTCCCAGTGTATTTACTCTCCCAGTGTTCCCAGTGTAGCTACACTCCCAGTTTTCCCATTATATTTACTCTCCCAGTAATCCCAGTGTATTTAGAAACGCCAGCGTTCCCAGTGTGCTTATTCCCTCGCAGTGTTCGTAATGTATTTACTCTCCCTGCGCTGCCAGTATATTGAATCTCTATCAGTGTTCCCATTGTATTTACTCTCTTTGTGTTCCCAGTCAATTTGCTCTCTTAATGTTCACAGTGTATTTACTCCCTCTCAGTGTTCCCAGTGCATTTACTCTCCTAGTGTTACCAGTGTATTTACTCTCCCAGTGGTCCCATTGTGTTTAATATCCCAGTGTTCCCAGTGTATACCCTCGCACAGTGTTACCACTGAAGTTAATCTACCCCAGTGTTCCCAGTGTATGTATTCCCCCAGTGTATTTACTCTCCAAGTTTTCCCATTTTGTTTACACTCCCAGTGTTCGGAGTGTATTTTCTCTTTCTAAGTGTCCACAGTTAATTTACTCTCCCAGTGTTCCCATTGCGCTTACTCTCTCCAGTGTTGCCAGTGTATTTACTCTCCCTTTGTTCGCAGTGTATTTACACTCCCAGTGTTTCCAGTGAATTTACTCTCCTTGTGTCCCCAGTGCATTTACCCTCTCAGTGCTCCCAGTCTATTTACTCTCCCAGTATCCCCGTGTTTTTACTATCTCAGTGTTCGCAGTTTATTTATGCCCCCAGTGTTTCCAGTGTCTTTACTCTCCCAGTATTCCCAGTGATTTACACTCCCGGTTTTCTCAGTGTATTTACTCTCCCTGTGTTGCAGTGTATTTACTCTCCGACTGTACTTACTCTCCCAGCATATTTACTCTCCCAGTGTCTCCAGTGTATTTGCATCTCCCAGTGTTCCCAGTTTTTGCACTCTCCCAGTGTCCACAGTTTATTTACTCTCCCAGTGTTCCCAGTGTATTTACACTCGCAGTGTTTCCAGTATATTTACTCTCCCTGTGTTCGCAGTGTATTTACTCGCACAGTGTTCCCAGGGTATACATACTCCCAGTGTTCCCAATGAATTTACTCGCCTTGTGTCCACAGTGCATTTACCCTCTCAATGCTCCCAGTCTATTTACTCTACCAGTAACCCCAGTACATTTACTCTCTCCCAGTGCTCCCAATGTTTTTACTCTTCCAGTAATCCCCGTGTATTTACTCCCCCAGTGTTCCCAGTGTGCTTACTCTCTCCCAGCGTTCCTAATGTATTTACTCTCCCTGTGTTTCCCGTGTATTTACTCTCCCACAGTACTTACTCTCTCAATATATTTACTCTCCCAGTGTTCCCAGTGTATTAATTCCCCAGTAATCCCTGTGTATTTACTCTCCCATTGTTCCCAGTTTTCTTACTCTGACCAAGTGTTCTTAAAGTATTTACTCTCCCTTTGTTGCCAGTGTATTTACTCTCCCAGTGTATTTACTCTCCCAGTGTTCCCAGTGTATTGACTCTCCCAGTGTAACCAGTATATTTAATCTGTCCCAGTATACCCAGTGTATTTACAGTCCCAGTGTGTCCAGTGAATTTACTCTCCCTGTGTCCCCAGTGCAGGTATCCTCTCAGTGCTCCCAGTCTATTTACTATCCCAGTATCACCGTGTTTTGACTCTCTCAGTGTTCTCAGTTTATTTATTCCCCCAGTTTTTCCAGTGTATTTACTCTTCTAGTTTTCCCAGTATATTGACTCTCCCAGTGTAACCAGTGTATTTAATCTCTCCCAGTGTACCCAGTGTAGTTACTCTCCCTTTGTTCTCAGTGTATTTACTCTCAGTGTTCCCAGTGTACTTACTCCCCCAGTGTTCCAAATATATTTACACTCCCAGTGTTCTAAGTCTATTTACTATTCCAGTGATCCCACTGTATCTACTCTCCCAGTGTTCCCAGTGTATTTACTCTCTCCCAGTGTCCCCGGTGTATTTACTCTCCCTTTGTTCGCAGTGTATTGACTCTCCCAGTGGTCCGAGTGTATTTACTCTTTCTCGGTGTCCTCAGTTAACTTACTCTCCCAGTGTTCCCAGTGTATTTACTCTCCCTGCGTTCCCAGTGGATTTACTCGCTACTGTGTTCGCAGTCTATTTATGCTCCCAGTTCTCCCAGTGCATGTATTCATCAGTCTTCCCATTGGGCTTACTCTGTCCCAGTGTTCACAGTGTATTTACTCTCTCCCAGTGTTGCCAATGTATTTACTATCCCAGTGAACCTAGTGTGTTTATTCTCCCGGTGTTCTCAGTGCATTTACTGTCAGTGTTCCCAGTGTATTTACTCTCTCCCAGTGTTCCCAATGTATTTATTCTCCCAGTGTTCCGAGATTATTTCCTCTTCCAGTGTTCCAAGTTTATTTAGTCTCCCAGTGTTCCCAGTATATTTGTTCTCTCAATGTTCCCAATATATTTAATCTCTCTCAGTGTTCCCAGTGTATTTACTCTCCCGGTGTTCCCAATGTCTGAATTCTCCCAGTGTGCTCAGTGTAGTTGCTCTCCCTCAGTGCTCGCAGTGTATTTACTCTCCGTGTTCCCACTGCACTTACTCTTACAGTGTTCCCAGTATATTTTCACACCCAGTGTTAGTGTATTTACTATCCCAGTCTCCCCAGTGTTCTTACTCTGTCCCAGTCTTGCCAGTGTATTTACTCGCCCTGCGTTCCCAGTGTATTTACTCGATACCGTATTCCCAGTCTATTTATGCTCCCAGTTTTCCCAGTGCATTTAGTCACCAGTTTTCCCATCGTGCTTTTTCTCTCCCAGTGTTCCCAGCATATTTACTCTCTCCCAGCGTTCCCGATGTATTTACTCTCAGTGAACCCAGTGTATTTATTCTCCCAGTGTTCTCAGTGCATTTACTGTCAGTGTTCCCAGTGTATTTACTCGCCCAGTGTTCCGAATGTATTTACTCTCCCAGTGTTCCGAGAGTATTTTCTCTCCCAGTGTTCCAAGTTTATTTACTCTCCCAGTGTTCTCAGTGTATTTGTTCTCTCAATGTTCCCAATATATTTAATCTCTCACAGTGTTCCCATATATGTTCTCTCCTTGTGTCCCCAGTGCATTTAGCATCACAGTGCACCCAGTCGATTTACTCTCCCAGTATCCCCAGTGTATTTACTCTCTGTGTTGCCAGTGTGTTTACTTTCCCAGTGTTTCCAGTGTATTTACTCACTCCCAGTGTTTTTTGCTCTCATTGTTCACAGTGTCTTTACTCTCCCAGCGTTCCCTGCGTATGTTCACTCCCAGTGTTCCCAGTTTTACTAGTGTATTTACGCTCTCAGTTTCCCCAGTATATTTACTCTCCCAGAGTTCCCAGTGTAGTTACTATCTCCCAGTGTAACCAGTGTATTTACTCTCCCAGTATTCCCAGTGAATTTACTCTCATTGTGTCCGCAGTGCCTTTACCATCGCAGTGTTCCCAGTCTATTTACTCTCCCAGTGTCCCCAGTGTATTTACTATCTCAGTGTTGCCAGTGTGTTTGCTCCCCCAGTGTTCCCAGTATCTTTACTCTATCAGTGTTCTCAGAGCATTTGCACTCCGAGTGTTCCCAGTGTATTTACTCTCCCTGTGTTTGCAGCGTATTTACACTCCCAGTGTTCCCAGTTTATTTACACACCCAGTGTTCACAGTGTATTTACTCTCCCAGTGATCCCAGTGTTATTACTCTCCCAGGTTTCCCAGTGTGTTTAGTCTCTCTAAGTGTTGTCAGGTATTTACCCTCCCAGCGTCCCCAGTTTATTTATTTGCACTCCGAGTGTTCCCAGTGCATTTACTCTCCCTGCATTCCCAGTGGATTTACTCGCTACCGTGTTCGCAGTCTATTTATGCTCCCAGTTTTCTCAGTGCATTTACTCATCAATATTCCGATTGGGCTTACTCTGTCCCAGTGTTCCCAGTGTATTTACTCTCTCCCAGTGTCCACGGTGCATTTACTATCCCAGTGAACCCAGTGTATTTATTCTCCCGGTGTTCTCAGTGCATTTACTGTCAGTGTTTCCAGTGTATTTGCTCCCCCAGTGTTCCCAATGCATTTATTCTCCCAGTGTTCCGAGATTATTTTCTCTCCCAGTGTTACACGTTTATTTATTCTCCCAGTGTTCCCAGTGTATTTGTTCTCTCAATGTTCGCAATGTATTTAATCTCTCTCAGTGTTCCCAGTGTATTTACTCTCCCGGTGTTCCCAATGTCTGAATTCTGCCACTGTTCTCAGTGTAGTTGCTCTCCCCCAGTGTTCCCAATGTATTTACTCTCCCAGTGAACCCAGTTTATTTAATCTCCCAGTGTTCTCAGTGCATTTACTGTCCGTGTTTCCAGTGTATTTAATCTCCCAGTGGTCCCAATGTATTTATTCTCCCAGTGTTCCGAGAGTTTTCTCTCTCCCAGTGTTCCAATTGTATTTATTCTTCCAGTGTTCCAATTTTATTTATTCTCCCAGTGTTCCCAGTGCATTTGTTCTCTCAATGTTCCCAGTATATTTACTCTCCGTGTGTCCCCAGTGCATTTAGCTTCGCTTGCACCCAATCTATTTACTCTCCCGGTATCCAGAGTGTATTTACTCTATCAGTGTTGCCAGTGTCTTTACACTCCCAGTGTTCACAGTTTATTTGCACTCCCAGTGTTCCCAGTTTTATTAGTGTATTTATGCGCTCAGTTTTCCCAGTATATTAACTCTCCCAGAGTTCACAGTGTAGTTACTTTCTCCCAGTGTAACCAGTGTATTTACTCTCCCAGTGTTCCCAGAGAATTTACTCTCCTTGTGTCCACAGTGCATTTACCATCTCAGTGCTCCCAGTGTATTTATTCTCCCAGTATCCCCATTGTATTTACACTCTTTGTGTTGCCAGTGTGTTTACTCTCCCAGTGTGTCCAGTATCTTCACTCTCCCAGTGTTCTCAGAGTATTTACACTCCGAGTGTTCCCAGTGTATTTACTCTCCCAGTAATCCCATTGTCTTTACTCTCCCAGTGTTCCCAGTGCATTTACACTCCCAGTAATCCCATTGTATTTACTCTCCCAGTGTTCCCAGTGCATTTACTCTCCCTGTGTTTACAACGCATTTACACTCCCGGTGTTCGCAGTGTATTTATACACCCAGTGTTCCCAGTGTATTTACTCTCCCGGTGATCCCAGTGTGTGTACTCTCCCAGCCTTCCCAGTGCGCTTATTCTCTCCCAGTGTTCCCAGTGAATTTACTTTCCTTGTGCTCCCAAGTGTATTTACTCGCTACCGTTTTCCCAGTCTATTTGTGCTTCCAGTTTTCCCAGTCTATTTACTCTCCCAGAGTTTCCAGTGTTCGTTCTCTGTCCCAGTGTTGCCAGTGTATTTACTTTCGCAGCGTTCAAAGCGTATTTATTCCCTAGCAGTGTTGCCAGTCCATTTAATCTCCCAATGCTCCCAGTGTAGTTAATAACCCAGTGCCCCCCGCGTAGTTACTCTCTCCCAGTGTTCCGACTGTATTGCCGCTCTCTGTTTTCCCAGTATATTTATTCTCCCAGTGTTCCCAATGTATTTGCATTCGCAGTGTCCCCAGTGTATTTACTCCCAGTGTGCTTACTCTCTTCCAATGTTCCTAGTGTATTTAATTTCCCTGTGTTCCAGTAGATTTACTCTCTGCCAGTGTTCCCAGTCAATTAACTCTCCCAGTGTTCCCAGTATATTTGTTCTCTCAATGTACCAAATGTACTTAATCTCTCACAGTGTCCCCAGTGTATTTAGTCTCCTTGTGTCCCCAGTGCATTTAGCATCTCAGTTATCCCAGTCTATTTACTCTCCCAGTACCCACAGTGTATTTACTCTCTCAGTGTTGCCAGTGTGTTCACTCTCGTAGTGTTTCCAGTGGCTTTACTCTTTCCCAGTGTTCCCATCGAATTTACTCTCATTGTGTCCCCAGTGCACTTATCATCTCAGTGCTCCCATTCTATTTACTCTCCTAGTATCCCCAGTTTATATACTCTTTCAGAGTTGCCAGTGTGTTTACTCTCCCAGTGTTCCCAGTATCTTTACTCTATCAGTGTTCTAAGAATATTTACATTCGCAGTGTTCCCAGTGTATTTACTCCCAGTGCTCCCAGTGTGCTTACTCTCTTCCAGTGTTCCTAGTGTATTTACTCTCCTTGTATTGCCAGTAGATTTACTCTCTACCAGTGTTCCCAGTCTGTTAACTCTCACAGTGTTCCCAGTGTATTTAGTCCCAGTGCTCCCAGTGTGTTTACTCTCTTCCAGTGTTCCTAGTGTATTTACTCTCCCTGTATTGCCAGTCGATTTAGTCTCTACCAGTGTTCCCAGTCTATTAACTCTCACAGTGTTCCCAGTATATTTATTCTCTCAATGTTCGCAAAGTATTTAATCTCTCACAGTTTTCCCAGTGTATGAACTCTCCTTGTGTCCCCAGTGCATTTAGCATCTCAGTGCTCCCAATCTATTTACTCTCCCAGTATCCCCAGTGTGTTTACACTCTCAGTGTTGCCAGTGTGTTTACTCCCCCAGTGTTCTCACTATCTTTACGCTCCCAGTGTTCTTAGATATTTACACTCCGAGTGTTCCCAGTGTATTTACTCTCCCTGTGTTTGCAGCGTATTTACAATCCCAGTGTTCCCAGTGTATTTCCACACCCAGTGGTCCCAGTGTATTTACTCTCCCAGTGATCCCAGTGTTATTACTCTCCCAGTCTTCCCAGTGTGCTTAGTCTCTCCCAGTCTTCCCAATGTATTTACTCTCTCACAGCTTCCCCAGTTTATTTAATCTCCCAGTGTTCCCAGTGCATTTACTCTCCCAGAGTTCCAAGTGTATTTATTCTCTCGCAGTGTTCCCATTTTAGTTAATCATCCAGTGCCCCCAGTGTAGTTACTTTCTCCCAGTGTTCCCAGTCCAGTTAATCTCCCAGTTTTTCCAATGTATTTACTCTCCCAGTGATCCCAGTGTATTTACTCTCCCGGTGTTCCCAATGTCTGAATTCTCCCAGTGTTCTCAGTATAGTTGCTCTCCCCCAGTGTTTCCAGTGCATTTACTCTTAGTGTTCCCACTGCACTTACTCTTCCAGTGTTCCCAGTGTATTTTCACACCCAGTGTTCCCGGTGTATTTACTCTCCCAGTCTTCCCAGCGTGCTTACTCTCTCCCAGTGTACCCAGTGTATTTACTCTCCCTGTGTTCCCAGTGTATTTACTCGCTACCGTCTTCCCAGTCTATTTATGCTCCCAGTTTTCCCAGTGCATTTACTCATCAGTGTTCCCATTGGGCGTACTATCCCCCAGTGTTCCCAGTGCATTTACTCTCTCTCAGTGTTCCCAGTGCATTTACTCTCCCAGTCAACCCAGTGTATTTATTCTCCCAGTGTTCCCAGTGTATTTACTCTCCCAGTGTTCCCAATGTATTTACTCTCCATGTGTTCTGAGAGTATTTTCTCTCCCAGTGTTCCAAGTTTATTTAATCTCCCAGTGTTCTCAGTATATTTGTTCTCTCAATGTTCCCAATATATTTAATCTCTCACAGTGTTCCCATATATTTTCTCTCCTTGTGTCCCCAGTGCATTTATCATCTCAGTTCTCCCAGTCTATTTACTCTCCCAGTACCGACAGTGTATTTACTCTCTCAGTGTTGCCAGTGTGTTCACTCTCGTAGTGTTTCCAGTGTCTTTACTCTTTCCCAGTGTTCCCATCGAATTTACTCTCATTGTGTCCCCAGTGCACTTATCATCTCAGTGCTCCCATTCTATTTACTCTCCTAGTATCCCCAGTTTATATACTCTTTCAGAGTTGCCAGTGTGTTTACTCTCCCAGTGTTCCCAGTATCTTTACTCTATCAGTGTTCTAAGAATATTTACATTCGCAGTGTTCCCAGTGTATTTACTCCCAGTGCTCCCAGTGTGCTTACTCTCTTCCAGTGTTCCTAGTGTATTTACTCTCCTTGTATTGCCAGTAGATTTACTCTCTACCAGTGTTCCCAGTCTGTTAACTCTCACAGTGTTCCCAGTGCATTTACTCCCAGTGCTCCCAGTGTGTTTACTCTCTTCCAGTGTTCCTAGTGTATTTACTCTCCCTGCATTGCCAGTCGATTTAGTCTCTACCAGTGTTCCCAGTCTATTAACTCTCACAGTGTTCCCAGTATATTTATTCTCTCAATGTTCGCAAAGTATTTAATCTCTCACAGTTTTCCCAGTGTATGAACTCTCCTTGTGTCCCCAGTGCATTTAGCATCTCAGTGCTCCCAATCTATTTACTCTCCCAGTATCCCCAGTGTGTTTACACTCTCAGTGTTGCCAGTGTGTTTACTCCCCCAGTGTTCTCACTATCTTTACGCTCCCAGTGTTCTTAGATATTTACACTCCGAGTGTTCCCAGTGTATTTACTCTCCCTGTGTTTGCAGCGTATTTACAATCCCAGTGTTCCCAGTGTATTTCCACACCCAGTGGTCCCAGTGTATTTACTCTCCCAGTGATCCCAGTGTTATTACTCTCCCAGTCTTCCCAGTGTGCTTAGTCTCTCCCAGTCTTCCCAATGTATTTACTCTCTCACAGCTTCCCCAGTTTATTTAATCTCCCAGTGTTCCCAGTGCATTTACTCTCCCAGCGTTCCAAGTTTATTTATTCTCTCGCAGTGTTCCCATTTTAGTTAATCATCCAGTGCCCCCAGTGTAGTTACTTTCTCCCAGTGTTCCCAGTCCAGTTAATCTCCCAGTTTTTCCAATGTATTTACTCTCCCAGTGATCCCAGTGTATTTACTCTCCCGGTGTTCCCAATGTCTGAATTCTCCCAGTGTTCTCAGTATAGTTGCTCTCCCCCAGTGTTTCCAGTGCATTTACTCTTAGTGTTCCCACTGCACTTACTCTTCCAGTGTTCCCAGTGTATTTTCACACCCAGTGTTCCCGGTGTATTTACTCTCCCAGTCTTCCCAGCGTGCTTACTCTCTCCCAGTGTACCCAGTGTATTTACTCTCCCTGTGTTCCCAGTGTATTTACTCGCTACCGTCTTCCCAGTCTATTTATGCTCCCAGTTTTCCCAGTGCATTTACTCATCAGTGTTCCCATTGGGCGTACTATCCCCCAGTGTTCCCAGTGCATTTACTCTCTCTCAGTGTTCCCAGTGCATTTACTCTCCCAGTCAACCCAGTGTATTTATTCTCCCAGTGTTCCCAGTGTATTTACTCTCCCAGTGTTCCCAATGTATTTACTCTCCATGTGTTCTGAGAGTATTTTCTCTCCCAGTGTTCCAAGTTTATTTAATCTCCCAGTGTTCTCAGTATATTTGTTCTCTCAATGTTCCCAATATATTTAATCTCTCACAGTGTTCCCATATATTTTCTCTCCTTGTGTCCCCAGTGCATTTATCATCTCAGTTCTCCCAGTCTATTTACTCTCCCAGTACCGACAGTGTATTTACTCTCTCAGTGTTGCCAGTGTGTTCACTCTCGTAGTGTTTCCAGTGTCTTTACTCTTTCCCAGTGTTCCCATCGAATTTACTCTCATTGTGTCCCCAGTGCACTTATCATCTCAGTGCTCCCATTCTATTTACTCTCCTAGTATCCCCAGTTTATATACTCTTTCAGAGTTGCCAGTGTGTTTACTCTCCCAGTGTTCCCAGTATCTTTACTCTATCAGTGTTCTAAGAATATTTACATTCGCAGTGTTCCCAGTGTATTTACTCCCAGTGCTCCCAGTGTGCTTACTCTCTTCCAGTGTTCCTAGTGTATTTACTCTCCTTGTATTGCCAGTAGATTTACTCTCTACCAGTGTTCCCAGTCTGTTAACTCTCACAGTGTTCCCAGTGCATTTACTCCCAGTGCTCCCAGTGTGTTTACTCTCTTCCAGTGTTCCTAGTGTATTTACTCTCCCTGCATTGCCAGTCGATTTAGTCTCTACCAGTGTTCCCAGTCTATTAACTCTCACAGTGTTCCCAGTATATTTATTCTCTCAATGTTCGCAAAGTATTTAATCTCTCACAGTTTTCCCAGTGTATGAACTCTCCTTGTGTCCCCAGTGCATTTAGCATCTCAGTGCTCCCAATCTATTTACTCTCCCAGTATCCCCAGTGTGTTTACACTCTCAGTGTTGCCAGTGTGTTTACTCCCCCAGTGTTCTCACTATCTTTACGCTCCCAGTGTTCTTAGATATTTACACTCCGAGTGTTCCCAGTGTATTTACTCTCCCTGTGTTTGCAGCGTATTTACAATCCCAGTGTTCCCAGTGTATTTCCACACCCAGTGGTCCCAGTGTATTTACTCTCCCAGTGATCCCAGTGTTATTACTCTCCCAGTCTTCCCAGTGTGCTTAGTCTCTCCCAGTCTTCCCAATGTATTTACTCTCTCACAGCTTCCCCAGTTTATTTAATCTCCCAGTGTTCCCAGTGCATTTACTCTCCCAGCGTTCCAAGTTTATTTATTCTCTCGCAGTGTTCCCATTTTAGTTAATCATCCAGTGCCCCCAGTGTAGTTACTTTCTCCCAGTGTTCTCAGTCCAGTTAATCTCCCAGTGTTTCCAATGTATTTACTCTCCCAGTGATCCCAGTGTATTTACTCTCCCGGTGTTCCCAATGTCTGAATTCTCCCAGTGTTCTCAGTGTAGTTGCTCTCCCCCAGTGTTTCCAGTGCATTTACTCTTAGTGTTCCCACTGCACTTACTCTTCCAGTGTTCCCAGTGTATTTTCACACCCAGTGTTCCCGGTGTATTTACTCTCCCAGTCTTCCCAGCGTGCTTACTCTCTCCCAGTGTACCCAGTGTATTTACTCTCCCTGTGTTCCCAGTGTATTTACTCGCTACCGTCTTCCCAGTCTATTTATGCTCCCAGTTTTCCCAGTGCATTTACTCATCAGTGTTCCCATTGGGCGTACTATCCCCCAGTGTTCCCAGTGCATTTACTCTCTCTCAGTGTTCCCAGTGCATTTACTCTCCCAGTCAACCCAGTGTATTTATTCTCCCAGTGTTCCCAGTGTATTTACTCTCCCAGTGTTCCCAATGTATTTACTCTCCATGTGTTCTGAGAGTATTTTCTCTCCCAGTGTTCCAAGTTTATTTAATCTCCCAGTGTTCTCAGTATATTTGTTCTCTCAATGTTCCCAATATATTTAATCTCTCACAGTGTTCCCATATATTTTCTCTCCTTGTGTCCCCAGTGCATTTATCATCTCAGTTCTCCCAGTCTATTTACTCTCCCAGTACCGACAGTGTATTTACTCTCTCAGTGTTGCCAGTGTGTTCACTCTCGTAGTGTTTCCAGTGTCTTTACTCTTTCCCAGTGTTCCCATCGAATTTACTCTCATTGTGTCCCCAGTGCACTTATCATCTCAGTGCTCCCATTCTATTTACTCTCCTAGTATCCCCAGTTTATATACTCTTTCAGAGTTGCCAGTGTGTTTACTCTCCCAGTGTTCCCAGTATCTTTACTCTATCAGTGTTCTAAGAATATTTACATTCGCAGTGTTCCCAGTGTATTTACTCCCAGTGCTCCCAGTGTGCTTACTCTCTTCCAGTGTTCCTAGTGTATTTACTCTCCTTGTATTGCCAGTAGATTTACTCTCTACCAGTGTTCCCAGTCTGTTAACTCTCACAGTGTTCCCAGTGCATTTACTCCCAGTGCTCCCAGTGTGTTTACTCTCTTCCAGTGTTCCTAGTGTATTTACTCTCCCTGCATTGCCAGTCGATTTAGTCTCTACCAGTGTTCCCAGTCTATTAACTCTCACAGTGTTCCCAGTATATTTATTCTCTCAATGTTCGCAAAGTATTTAATCTCTCACAGTTTTCCCAGTGTATGAACTCTCCTTGTGTCCCCAGTGCATTTAGCATCTCAGTGCTCCCAATCTATTTACTCTCCCAGTATCCCCAGTGTGTTTACACTCTCAGTGTTGCCAGTGTGTTTACTCCCCCAGTGTTCTCACTATCTTTACGCTCCCAGTGTTCTTAGATATTTACACTCCGAGTGTTCCCAGTGTATTTACTCTCCCTGTGTTTGCAGCGTATTTACAATCCCAGTGTTCCCAGTGTATTTCCACACCCAGTGGTCCCAGTGTATTTACTCTCCCAGTGATCCCAGTGTTATTACTCTCCCAGTCTTCCCAGTGTGCTTAGTCTCTCCCAGTCTTCCCAATGTATTTACTCTCTCACAGCTTCCCCAGTTTATTTAATCTCCCAGTGTTCCCAGTGCATTTACTCTCCCAGCGTTCCAAGTTTATTTATTCTCTCGCAGTGTTCCCATTTTAGTTAATCATCCAGTGCCCCCAGTGTAGTTACTTTCTCCCAGTGTTCCCAGTCCAGTTAATCTCCCAGTTTTTCCAATGTATTTACTCTCCCAGTGATCCCAGTGTATTTACTCTCCCGGTGTTCCCAATGTCTGAATTCTCCCAGTGTTCTCAGTATAGTTGCTCTCCCCCAGTGTTTCCAGTGCATTTACTCTTAGTGTTCCCACTGCACTTACTCTTCCAGTGTTCCCAGTGTATTTTCACACCCAGTGTTCCCGGTGTATTTACTCTCCCAGTCTTCCCAGCGTGCTTACTCTCTCCCAGTGTACCCAGTGTATTTACTCTCCCTGTGTTCCCAGTGTATTTACTCGCTACCGTCTTCCCAGTCTATTTATGCTCCCAGTTTTCCCAGTGCATTTACTCATCAGTGTTCCCATTGGGCGTACTATCCCCCAGTGTTCCCAGTGCATTTACTCTCTCTCAGTGTTCCCAGTGCATTTACTCTCCCAGTCAACCCAGTGTATTTATTCTCCCAGTGTTCCCAGTGTATTTACTCTCCCAGTGTTCCCAATGTATTTACTCTCCATGTGTTCTGAGAGTATTTTCTCTCCCAGTGTTCCAAGTTTATTTAATCTCCCAGTGTTCTCAGTATATTTGTTCTCTCAATGTTCCCAATATATTTAATCTCTCACAGTGTTCCCATATATTTTCTCTCCTTGTGTCCCCAGTGCATTTATCATCTCAGTTCTCCCAGTCTATTTACTCTCCCAGTACCGACAGTGTATTTACTCTCTCAGTGTTGCCAGTGTGTTCACTCTCGTAGTGTTTCCAGTGTCTTTACTCTTTCCCAGTGTTCCCATCGAATTTACTCTCATTGTGTCCCCAGTGCACTTATCATCTCAGTGCTCCCATTCTATTTACTCTCCTAGTATCCCCAGTTTATATACTCTTTCAGAGTTGCCAGTGTGTTTACTCTCCCAGTGTTCCCAGTATCTTTACTCTATCAGTGTTCTAAGAATATTTACATTCGCAGTGTTCCCAGTGTATTTACTCCCAGTGCTCCCAGTGTGCTTACTCTCTTCCAGTGTTCCTAGTGTATTTACTCTCCTTGTATTGCCAGTAGATTTACTCTCTACCAGTGTTCCCAGTCT
This sequence comes from Pristiophorus japonicus, assembly GCF_044704955.1. Lineage (NCBI taxonomy): Eukaryota > Metazoa > Chordata > Chondrichthyes > Pristiophoridae > Pristiophorus > Pristiophorus japonicus. The sequence continues at coordinate 1,544,298 of NC_092010.1, forward strand.
GTTAACTCTCACAGTGTTCCCAGTGCATTTACTCCCAGTGCTCCCAGTGTGTTTACTCTCTTCCAGTGTTCCTAGTGTATTTACTCTCCCTGCATTGCCAGTCGATTTAGTCTCTACCAGTGTTCCCAGTCTATTAACTCTCACAGTGTTCCCAGTATATTTATTCTCTCAATGTTCGCAAAGTATTTAATCTCTCACAGTTTTCCCAGTGTATGAACTCTCCTTGTGTCCCCAGTGCATTTAGCATCTCAGTGCTCCCAATCTATTTACTCTCCCAGTATCCCCAGTGTGTTTACACTCTCAGTGTTGCCAGTGTGTTTACTCCCCCAGTGTTCTCACTATCTTTACGCTCCCAGTGTTCTTAGATATTTACACTCCGAGTGTTCCCAGTGTATTTACTCTCCCTGTGTTTGCAGCGTATTTACAATCCCAGTGTTCCCAGTGTATTTCCACACCCAGTGGTCCCAGTGTATTTACTCTCCCAGTGATCCCAGTGTTATTACTCTCCCAGTCTTCCCAGTGTGCTTAGTCTCTCCCAGTCTTCCCAATGTATTTACTCTCTCACAGCTTCCCCAGTTTATTTAATCTCCCAGTGTTCCCAGTGCATTTACTCTCCCAGCGTTCCAAGTTTATTTATTCTCTCGCAGTGTTCCCATTTTAGTTAATCATCCAGTGCCCCCAGTGTAGTTACTTTCTCCCAGTGTTCTCAGTCCAGTTAATCTCCCAGTGTTTCCAATGTATTTACTCTCCCAGTGATCCCAGTGTATTTACTCTCCCGGTGTTCCCAATGTCTGAATTCTCCCAGTGTTCTCAGTGTAGTTGCTCTCCCCCAGTGTTTCCAGTGCATTTACTCTTAGTGTTCCCACTGCACTTACTCTTCCAGTGTTCCCAGTGTATTTTCACACCCAGTGTTCCCGGTGTATTTACTCTCCCAGTCTTCCCAGCGTGCTTACTCTCTCCCAGTGTACCCAGTGTATTTACTCTCCCTGTGTTCCCAGTGTATTTACTCGCTACCGTCTTCCCAGTCTATTTATGCTCCCAGTTTTCCCAGTGCATTTACTCATCAGTGTTCCCATTGGGCGTACTATCCCCCAGTGTTCCCAGTGCATTTACTCTCTCTCAGTGTTCCCAGTGCATTTACTCTCCCAGTCAACCCAGTGTATTTATTCTCCCAGTGTTCCCAGTGTATTTACTCTCCCAGTGTTCCCAATGTATTTACTCTCCATGTGTTCTGAGAGTATTTTCTCTCCCAGTGTTCCAAGTTTATTTAATCTCCCAGTGTTCTCAGTATATTTGTTCTCTCAATGTTCCCAATATATTTAATCTCTCACAGTGTTCCCATATATTTTCTCTCCTTGTGTCCCCAGTGCATTTATCATCTCAGTTCTCCCAGTCTATTTACTCTCCCAGTACCGACAGTGTATTTACTCTCTCAGTGTTGCCAGTGTGTTCACTCTCGTAGTGTTTCCAGTGTCTTTACTCTTTCCCAGTGTTCCCATCGAATTTACTCTCATTGTGTCCCCAGTGCACTTATCATCTCAGTGCTCCCATTCTATTTACTCTCCTAGTATCCCCAGTTTATATACTCTTTCAGAGTTGCCAGTGTGTTTACTCTCCCAGTGTTCCCAGTATCTTTACTCTATCAGTGTTCTAAGAATATTTACATTCGCAGTGTTCCCAGTGTATTTACTCCCAGTGCTCCCAGTGTGCTTACTCTCTTCCAGTGTTCCTAGTGTATTTACTCTCCTTGTATTGCCAGTAGATTTACTCTCTACCAGTGTTCCCAGTCTGTTAACTCTCACAGTGTTCCCAGTGCATTTACTCCCAGTGCTCCCAGTGTGTTTACTCTCTTCCAGTGTTCCTAGTGTATTTACTCTCCCTGCATTGCCAGTCGATTTAGTCTCTACCAGTGTTCCCAGTCTATTAACTCTCACAGTGTTCCCAGTATATTTATTCTCTCAATGTTCGCAAAGTATTTAATCTCTCACAGTTTTCCCAGTGTATGAACTCTCCTTGTGTCCCCAGTGCATTTAGCATCTCAGTGCTCCCAATCTATTTACTCTCCCAGTATCCCCAGTGTGTTTACACTCTCAGTGTTGCCAGTGTGTTTACTCCCCCAGTGTTCTCACTATCTTTACGCTCCCAGTGTTCTTAGATATTTACACTCCGAGTGTTCCCAGTGTATTTACTCTCCCTGTGTTTGCAGCGTATTTACAATCCCAGTGTTCCCAGTGTATTTCCACACCCAGTGGTCCCAGTGTATTTACTCTCCCAGTGATCCCAGTGTTATTACTCTCCCAGTCTTCCCAGTGTGCTTAGTCTCTCCCAGTCTTCCCAATGTATTTACTCTCTCACAGCTTCCCCAGTTTATTTAATCTCCCAGTGTTCCCAGTGCATTTACTCTCCCAGCGTTCCAAGTTTATTTATTCTCTCGCAGTGTTCCCATTTTAGTTAATCATCCAGTGCCCCCAGTGTAGTTACTTTCTCCCAGTGTTCTCAGTCCAGTTAATCTCCCAGTGTTTCCAATGTATTTACTCTCCCAGTGATCCCAGTGTATTTACTCTCCCGGTGTTCCCAATGTCTGAATTCTCCCAGTGTTCTCAGTGTAGTTGCTCTCCCCCAGTGTTTCCAGTGCATTTACTCTTAGTGTTCCCACTGCACTTACTCTTCCAGTGTTCCCAGTGTATTTTCACACCCAGTGTTCCCGGTGTATTTACTCTCCCAGTCTTCCCAGCGTGCTTACTCTCTCCCAGTGTACCCAGTGTATTTACTCTCCCTGTGTTCCCAGTGTATTTACTCGCTACCGTCTTCCCAGTCTATTTATGCTCCCAGTTTTCCCAGTGCATTTACTCATCAGTGTTCCCATTGGGCGTACTATCCCCCAGTGTTCCCAGTGTATTTACTCTCTCTCAGTGTTCCCAGTGCATTTACTCTCCCAGTGAACCCAGTGTATTTATTCTCCCAGTGTTCCCAGTGTATTTACTCTCCCAGTGTTCCCAATGTATTTACTCTCCATGTGTTCTGAGAGTATTTTCTCTCCCAGTGTTCCAATTTTATTCAATCTCCCAGTGTTCTCAGTATATTTGTTCTCTCAATGTTCCCAATATATTTAATCTCTCACAGTGTTCCCATATATTTTCTCTCCTTGTGCCCCCAGTGCATTTAGCATCTCAGTTCTCCCAGTCTATTTACTCTCCCAGTACCCACAGTGTATTTACTCTCTCAGTGTTGCCAGTGTGTTCACTCTCGTAGTGTTTCCAGTGTCTTTACTCTTTCCCAGTGTTCCCATCGAATTTACTCTCATTGTGTCCCCAGTGCACTTATCATCTCAGTGCTCCCATTCTATTTACTCTCCTAGTATCCCCAGTTTATATACTCTTTCAGAGTTGCCAGTGTGTTTACTCTCCCAGTGTTCCCAGTATCTTTACTCTATCAGTGTTCTAAGAATATTTACATTCGCAGTGTTCCCAGTGTATTTACTCCCAGTGCTCCCAGTGTGCTTACTCTCTTCCAGTGTTCCTAGTGTATTTACTCTCCTTGTATTGCCAGTAGATTTACTCTCTACCAGTGTTCCCAGTCTGTTAACTCTCACAGTGTTCCCAGTGTATTTACTCCCAGTGCTCCCAGTGTGTTTACTCTCTTCCAGTGTGCCTAGTGTATTTACTCTCCCTGCATTGCCAGTCGATTTAGTCTCTACCAGTGTTCCCAGTCTATTAAATCTCACAGTGTTCCCAGTATATTTATTCTCTCAATGTTCGCAAAGTATTTAATCTCTCACAGTTTTCCCAGTGTATGAACTCTCCTTGTGTCCCCAGTGCATTTAGCATCTCAGTGCTCCCAATCTATTTACTCTCCCAGTATCCCCAGTGTGTTTACACTCTCAGTGTTGCCAGTGTGTTTACTCCCCCAGTGTTCTCACTATCTTTACGCTCCCAGTGTTCTTAGATATTTACACTCCGAGTGTTCCCAGTGTATTTACTCTCCCTGTGTTTGCAGCGTATTTACAATCCCAGTGTTCCCAGTGTATTTCCACACCTAGTGGTCCCAGTGTATTTACTCTCCCAGTGTTCCCAGTGTATTTACTCTCCCAGTGTTCCCAATGTATTTACTCTCCATGTGTTCTGAGAGTATTTTCTCTCCCAGTGTTCCAAGTTTATTTAATCTCCCAGTGTTCTCAGTATATTTGTTCTCTCAATGTTCCCAATATATTTAATCTCTCACAGTGTTCCCATATATTTTCTCTCCTTGTGTCCCCAGTGCATTTAGCATCACAGTGCACCCAGTCTATTTACTCTCCCAGTATCCCCAGTGTATTTACTCTCTGTGTTGCCTGTGTGTTTACTTTCCCAGTGTCTCCAGTGTATTTACTCTCTCCCAGTGTTTTTACGCTCAGTGTTCCCAGTGTCTTTACTCTCCCTGTGTTCCCTGCGTATGTCCACTCCCAGTGTTCCCAGTTTTACTAGTGTATTTACGCTCTCAGTTTCCCCAGTATATTTACTGTCCCAGAGTTCCCAGTGTAGTTACTATCTCCCAGTGTAACCAGTGTATTTACTCTCCCAGTATTCCCAGTGTAATTACACTCCGAGTGTTCAAAGTATATTTACTCTCCCTGTGTTCGCAGTGTATTTACTCGCACAGTTTACCCAAGGTATATATACTCCCAGTGTTCCCAATGAATTTACTCGCCTTGTGTCCCCAGTGCATTTACCCTCTCAATGCTCCCAGTCTATTTACTCTACCAGTAACCCCAGTGTATTTACTCTCTCCCAGTGCTCCCAATGTTTTTATTCTCCCAGTAATCCCCGTGTATTTACTCTCCCAGTATTCCCAGAGTGCTCACTCTCTCCCAGCGTTCCTAATATATTTACACTGCCTGTGTTGCCCGTGTATTTACTCTACCACTGTACTTACTCTCTCATTATATTTACTCTCCCAGTGTTCCAAGTGTATTAACTCCCCAGTAATCCCTGTGTATTTACTCTCACATTGTTCCCAGTGTGCTCACTCTGACCAAGTGTTCTTAAAGTATTTACTCTCCCTTTGTTGCCAGTGTATTTACTCTCCCAGTGTATTTACTCTCCAAGTGTTCCCAGTGTATTGACTCTCCCAGTGTAACCAGTGTATTTATTCTCTCTCAGTGTACCCAGTGTAGTTACTCTCCCTCTGTTCCCAGTGTATTTACTCTCCTTCTGCTCCCGGTATATTTACTATCCCAGTGTTCCCAATGTAAGTGCTCTCCCAGTGTTCCCAGTATATTTACTCTCTCCCAGTGTTCTCAGTGTATTTACTCTCCCAGTGTTCCCATTGTAGCTACACTCCCAGTTTTCGCAATATATTTACTCTCCCAGTAATCCCAGTGTATTTAGAAACGCCAGTGTTCCCAGTGTGCTTATTCCCTCGCAGTGTTCGTAATGTACTTGCTCTCCCTGCGCTGCCAGTATATTGAATCTCTATCAGTGTTCCCATTGTATTTTCTCGCACTGTGTTCCCAGTCAATTTGCTCTCTTAATGTTCACAGTGTATTTACTCTATCTCGGTGTTCCCAGTGCATTTACTCTCCCAGTGTTACCAGTGTATTTAGTTCCCCAGTGTTCCCACTGTATTTAATCTCCCAGAGTTCCCAGTGTATACTCTCTCACACTGTTACAACTGCAGTTAATCTCTCCCAATGTTCCCAGTGTATTTATTCCCCCAGTGTATTTACTCTCCAAGTGTACCCATTGTATTTACTCTCCCAGTGTTCGGAGTGTATTTTCTCTTTCTTAGTGTCCTCAGTTAATTTACTCTCCCAGTGTTCCCATTGTGCTTACTCTCTCCAGTGTTGCCAGTGTATTTACTCTCCCGTTGTTTGCAGTGTATTTACACTCGCAGTGTTTCCAGTGAATTTACTCTCCTTGTGTCCCCAGTGCATTTATCCTCTCTGTGCTCCCAGTCTATTTACTCTCCCAGTATCCCCGTGTTTTTACTCTCTCAGTGTTCTCAGTGTATTTATTCCCCCATTGTTTCCAGTGTATTTACTCTCCTATTGTTCCCAGTGTATTGGACTCTCCCAGTGTTACCAGTGTATTCATTCTCTCCCCGTGTACCCAGTGTAGTTACTCTCCCTGTGTTCTCAGTGTATTTACTCTCAGTGTTCCCAGTGTACTTACTCCCCCAGTGTTCCAAGTATATTTACTCTCCCAGTGTTTGATGTCTATTTACTATTCCAGTGCTCCCACTGTAGCTACTCTCCCAGTGTTCACAGTGTGCTGACTCTCTCACAATGTTCCCAGTGTATTTACGCTCCTTGTGTTCCCGGTATATTTACTCCCCCAGTGTTCCCAATGTAAGTGCTCGTCCAGTGTTCCCAGTGTATTTACTCTCTCCCAGTGTTCCCAGTGCACTTACTCTCCCAGTGATCCCAGTGTAGTTACACTCCCAGTTTTCCCAGTATATTTACTCTCCCAGTAACCCCAGTGCATTTAGAAAAACCTATGTTCCAAGTGTGCTTATTCCCACGCATTGTTCGTAATGTATTTACACTCCCTGCGCTGCCAGTATATTGAATATCTATCAGTGTTCCCATTGTATTTACTCTCTCTATGTTCCAAGTCCATTTGCTCACTTAATGTTCACAGTGTATTTACTCTCTCTCAGTGTTCCCAGTATATTTACTCTCCCAGTTTAACCAGTGTATTTACTTCCCCAGTGTCCCCACTGTATTTAATCTCCCAGTGTTCCCAGTGTATATTCTCTCACAGTGTTACCACTGCAGTTAATCTCTCCCATCGTTCCCATGCCATTTACTCTCCCAGTGTTCCGAATGTATTTACTCTTTCTCAGTGTCCTCAGTTAATTTACTCTCCCAGTATTCCCATTGTGCGTACTCTCTCCACTGCTGCCAGTGTATTTACTCTGCTAGTGTTCCCAGTGTATTGAGTCTCCCAGTATAACCAGTGTATTTATTCTCTCCCAGTGTACCCAGTGTATTTACTCTCCCTGTGTTCCCAATGTATTTACTCTCAGTGTTTCCAGTGTACTTACTCCCCCAGTGTTCCAAGTATATTTACACTCCCAGTGTTCCAAATCTATTTACTATTCCAGTGATCACAGTGTATTTACTCGACCAGAGTTAGCAGTGTGCTTACTCTCTCTCAATGTTCCCAGTGTGTTTACTCTCCGTGTGTTCCCGGTATATTTGCTCTCTCAGTGTTCCCAATGTAAGTACTCTCCCAGTGTTCCCAGTTTATTTACTCTTTCCAATTATTCGCAGTTTATTTACTCTCCCAGTGTTCCTAGTGTAATTACTCTCCCATTGTTCCCAGTGTGCTTACTCTGACCGTGTTCTTAAAGTATTTACTCTCCCTTTGTTGCCAGTGTATTTACTCTCCAAGTGTATTTACTCTCCTCGTGTTCCCAGTGCATTGACTCTCCCAGTGCAACCAGTGTATGTATTCTCTCCCAGTGTACCCAGTGCAGTTACTCTCCCTGTGTTCCCAGTGTATTTACTCTCCCTGTGTTCCCGGTACATTTACTCTCCCAGTGTTCCCAATGTAAGTGTTCTCCCAGTGTTCGCAGTTTATTTACTCTCTCCCAGTGTTCCCAGTGTATTTGCTCTCCCAGTGTTCCCAGTGTAATTAGAAACCCCAGTGTTCCCAGTGTGCTTATTCCCTCGCAGTGTTCATAATGCATTTACTCTCCCTGCGCTGCTAGTATATTGAATCTCTATCAGTGTTCCCATTGTATTTACTCTCTCGGTGTTCCCAGTCAATTTGCTCTCTTAATGTTCACAGTGTATTTACTCTCTCTCAGTGTTCCCAGTGCATTTACTCTCCCAGTGTTACCAGTATATTTACGCACCCAGTGGTCCCACTGTGTTTAATATCCAAATGTTCCCGGTGTATACTCTCGCACAGTGTTACCACTGAAGTTAATATATCCCAGTGTTCCCAGTGTATTTATTCCCCTAGTGTATTTATTCTTCAAGTTTTCCCATTGTGTTTACTCTCCCAGTGTTCGGAGTGTATTTTCTCTTTCTCAGTGTCCTCAGTTAATTTACTCTCCCAGTGTTCCCATTGTGCTTACTCTCTCCAGTGTTGCCAGTGTATTTACTCTCCCTTAGTTCGCAGTGTATTTACACTCCCATTGTTTCCAGTGAATTTACTCTCCTTGTGTCCCCAGTGCATTTACCCTCTCAGTGCTCCCAGTCTATTTACTCTCCCAGTATCCCCGTGTTTTTACTATCTCAGTGTTCTTTATTTATTTATGCCCCCAGTGTTTCCAGTGTCTTTACTCTCCCAGTATTCCCAGTGATTTACACACCCAGTTTTCTCAGTGTATTTACTCTCCCTGTGTTGCAGTGTATTTATTCTCCGACTGTACTTACTCTCCCAGCATATTTACTCTCCCAGTGTCTCGAGTGTATTTGCATCTCCCAGTGTTCCCAGTTTTTGCACTCTCCCAGTGTCCACAGTTTATTTACTCTCCCTGTGTTCGCAGTGTATTAACTCGCACAGTGTTCCCAGGGTATACATACTCCCAGTGTTCCCAATGAATTTACTCGCCTTGTGTCCACAGTGCATTTACCCTCTCAATGCTCCCAGTCTATTTACTCGACCAGTAACCCCAGTACATTTACTCTCTCCCAGTGCTCGCAATGTTTTTACTCTTCCAGTAAACGCCGTGTATTTACTCATCCAGTGTTCCCAGTGTGCTTACTCTCTCCCAGCGTTCCTAATGTATTTACTCTCCCTGTGTTTCCCGTGTATTTACTCTCCCACTGTACTTACTCTCTCAATATATTTACTCTCCCAGTGTTCCCAGTGTATTAATTCCCCAGTAATCCCTGTGTATTTACTCTCCCATTGTTCCCAGTTTTCTTACTCTGACCAAGTGTTCTTAAAGTATTTACTCTCCCTTTGTTGCCAGTGTATTTACTCTCCCAGTGTATTTACTCTCCCAGTATTCCCAGTGTATTGTCTCTCCCAGTGTAACCAGTATATTTAATCTGTCCCAGTATACCCAGTGTATTTACAATCCCAGTGTTTCCAGTGAATTTACTCTCCTTGTGTCCCCAGTGCATGTATCCTCTCAGTGCTCCCAGTCTATTTACTATCCCAGTATCACCATGTTTTTACTCTCTCAGTGTTCTCAGTTTATTTCTTCCTCCAGTTTTTCCAGTGTATTTACTCTTCTAGTGCTCCCGGTATATTGACTCTCCCAGTGTAACCAGTGTATTTACTCTCCCAGTGTTCCCAGTGTACTTATTCCCCCAGTGTTCCAAGTATATTTACACTCACAGTGTTCGAAGTCTATTTACTATTCCAGTGATCCCACTGTATCTACTCTCCCAGTGTTCCCAGTTTATTTACTCTCTCCCAGTGTTCCCGGTGTATTTACTCTCCCTTTGTTCGCAGTGTATTGACTCTCCCAGTGTTCCGAGTGTATTTACTCTTTCTCGGTGTCCTCAGTTAACTTACTCTCCCATTGTTCCCAGTGTATTTACTCTCCCTGCGTTCCCAGTGGATTTACTCGCTACCGTGTTCGCAGTCTATTTATGCTCCCAGTTTTCCCAGTGCATTTATGCATCAGTATTCCCATTCGGCTTACTCTGTCCCAGTGTTCCCAGTGTATTTACTCTCTCCCAGTGTTCCCAGTGTATTTACTATCCCAGTGAACCTGGTGTGTTTATTCTCCCGGTGTTCTCAGTGCATTTACTGTCAGTGTTTCCAGTTTATTTACTCTCCCAGTGTTCCCAGTGTATTTATTCACCCAGTGTTCCGAGATTATATTCTCTTCCAGTGTTTCAAGTTTATTTAGTCTCCCAGTGTTCTCAGTGTATTTGTTCTCTCAATGTTTCCAATATATTTAATCTCTCACAGTGTTCCCATATATTTACTCTCCTTGTGTCCCCAGTGCATTTAGCATCATAGTGCACCCAGTCTATTTACTCTCCCAGCATCCCCAGTGTATTTACTCTCTCCCAGTGTTTTTACTCTCAGTGTTCCCAATGTCTTTACTCTCCCAGCGTTCCCTGCGTATATCCACTGCCATTGTTCCCAGTTTTACTAGTGTATTTACGCTCTCAGTTTTCCCAGTATATTTACTCTCCCAGAGTTCCCAGTGTAGTTACTATCGCCCAGTGTAACGGGTGTATTTACTCTCCCAGTATTACCAGTGAATTTACTCTCCTTGTATCCGCAGTGCATTTACCATCGCAGTGTTCCCAGTCTATTTACTCTCCCAGTGTCCCCAGTGTATTTACTCTCTCAGTGTTGCCAGTGTGTTTGCTCCCCCAGTGTTCCCAGTATCTTTACTCTATCAGTGTTTTCAGAGCATTTGCACTCCGAGTGTTCCCAGTGTATTTACTCTCCCTGTGTTTGCAGCGTATTTACACTCCCAGTGTTCCCAGTTTATTTACACATTCAGTGTTCCCAGTGTATTTACTCTCCCAGTGATCCCAGTGTTATTACTCTCCCAGTCGTCCCAGTGTGTTTAATCTCTCTAAGTGTTGCCATGTATTTACCCTCCCAGCTTCCCCAGTTTATTTATTTGCACTCCGAGTGTTCCCAGTGCATGTACTCTCCAAGTAATCCCATTGTATTTACTCTCCCAGTGTTCCCAGTGTATTTACTCTCCCTGTGTTTGCAGCGTATTTACACTCCCAGTGTTCCCAGTTTATTTACACACCCAGTGCTCCCAGTAAAGTCAATTTCTCCCAGTGTTCCCGGTACACTCATTCTCCCAATGTTTCCAATATATTTACTCTCCAAGTGTTCCCAGTGTATTTACTCCCTCTCCGTGCTCTCAGTGTATTAACTCTCCCAGTGTTCCCAGTGCATTTACTCTCCCGGTGTTTACAATGTCTGAATTCTCCCAGTGCTCTCAGTGTAGTTGCTCTCCCCCATTGTTCACAGTGTTTTTACTCTCAATGTTCCCACTGCACTTACTCTACCAGTGTTCCCAGTGTATTTTCACACCCAGTGTTCCCAGTGTATTTACTCTCCCAGTCTTCCCAGCTTGCTCACACTCTCCCAGTGTTCCCAGTGTATTTACTCTCCCTGCATTCCCAGTGGATTTACTCGCTACCGTGTTCGCAGTCTATCTATTCTCCCAGTTTTCCCAGTGCATTTACTCATCAATATTCCCATTGGGCTTACTCTGCCCCAGTGTTCCCAGTGTATTTACTCTCTCCCAGTGTTCCCGGTATATTTACTATCCCAGTGAACCCAGTGTATTTATTCTCCCTGTGTTCTCAGTGCATTTACTGTCAGTGTTTCCAGTGTATTTACTCTCCCAGTGTTCCCAATGCATTTATTCTCCCAGTGTTCCGAGATTATTTTCTCTCCCAGTGTTACAAGTTTATTTATTTTCCCAGTGTTCCCAGTGTATTTGTTCTCTCAATGTTCGCAATGTATTTAATCTATCTCAGTGTTCCCAGTGCATTTTCGCTCCCGGTGTTCCCAATGTCTGAATTCTGTCAGTGTTCTCAGTGTAGTTGTTCTCCCCCAGTGCGCCCTGTGTATTTACTCTCAGTGTTCCCACTGCACTTACTCTTCCAGTGTTCCCACTGCATTTTCACACCCAGTGTTCCCAGTGTATTTACTCGCTACCTTGTTTGCAGTCTATTTATGATCCCAGTTTTCCCAGTGCATTTACTCATCAGTGTTCTCATTAGGCTTACTCTCTCCCAGTGTCCCCAGTGCATTTACTCTCTCCCAGTGTTCCCAGTGTATTTACTCTCCCAGTGAACCCAGTTTACTTAAGCTCCCAGTGTTCCCAGTGCATTTACTGTCAGTGTTTCCAGTGTATTTAATCTCCCAGTGTTCCCAATGTATTTATTCTCCCAGTGTTCCGAGAGTTTTCTCTCTCCCAGTGTTCCAATTTTATTTATTCTTCCAGTGTTCCAATTTTATTTATTCTCCCAGTGTTCCCAGTGTATTTGTTCTCTCAATGTTCCCAGTATATTTACTCTCCTTGTGTCCCCAGTGCATTTAGCTTCGCTTGCACCCAATCTATTTACTCTCCCAGTATCCCCAGTGTATTTACTCTATCAGTGTTGCCAGTGTCTTTACACTCCCAGAGTTCACAGTTTATTTGCACTCCCAGTGTTCCCAGTTTTATTAGTGTATTTATGCTCTCAGTTTTCGCAGTATATTTACGCTCCCAGAGTTCCCAGTGAAGTTACTTTCTCCCAGTGTAACCAGTGTATTTACTCTCCCAGTGTTCCCAGTGAATTGACTCTCCTTGTGTCCACAGTGCATTTACCATCTCAGTGCTCCCAGTGTATTTATTCTCCCAGTATCCCCAGTGTATTTACATTCCTAGTGTTGCCAGTGCGTTTACTCTCCCAGTGTGTCCAGTATCATCACTCTCCTAGTGTTCTCAGAGTATTTACACTCCGAGTGTTCCCAGTGTATTTACTCTCCCAGTAATCCCATTGTATTTACTCTCCCAGTGTTCCCAGTGTATTTACTCTCCCTGTGTTTACAACGCATTTACACTCCCGGTGTTCGCAGTGTATTTATACACCCAGTGTTCCCAGTGTATTTACTCTCCCGGTGAGCCCAGTGTTTTACTCTCCCAGCCTTCCCAGTGTGCTTATTCTCTCCCAGTGTTCCCAGTGCATTTATTCTCCTTGTGCTCCCTGTGTATTTACTCGCTACCGTTTTCCCAGTCTATTTATGCTTCCAGTTTTCCCAGTCTATTTACTCTCCCAGAGTTCCAGTGTTTTTCTCTGTCCCAGTGCTGCCAGTGTATTTACTTTCGCAGCGTTCAAAGCGTAATTATTCCCTAGCAGTGTTCCCAGTCCATTTAATCTCCCAATGCCCCCAGTGTAGTTAATAACCCAGTGCCCCCAGCGTAGTTACTCTCTCCCAGTGTTCTGACTGCATTGTCGCTCTCTGTTTTCCCAGTATATTTACTCTCCCAGTATATTTACTCTCCCAGTGTTCCCAATGTATTTGCATTCGCAGTGTTCCCAGTGTATTTACTCCCAGTGCTCCCAATGTGCTTACTCTATTCCAATGTTCCTAGTGTATTTACTTTCCCTGTGTTCCAGTAGATTTACTCTATGCCAGTGTTCCCAGTCAATTAACTCTCCCAGTGTTCGCAGTATATTTGTTCTCTCAATGTACCAAATGTATTTAATCTCTCACAGTGTCCCCAGTGTATTTAGTCTCTTTGTGTCCCCAGTGCATTTAGCATCTCAGTTCTCCCAGTCTATTTACTCTCCCAGTACCCACAGTGTATTTACTCTCTCAGTGTTGCCAGTGTGTTCACTCTCCCAGTGTTTCAAGTGTCTTTACTCTTTTTAGTGTTCCCATCGAATTTACTCTCCTTGTGTCCCCAGTGCATTTATCATCTCAGTGTTCCCATTATATTTACTCTCCTAGAACCCCCAGTTTATATACTCTTTCAGAGTTGCCAGTGTGTTTACTCTCCCAGTGTTCCCAGTATCGTTACTCTCCCTGTGTTCTCAGAGTATTTACATTCGCAGTGTCCCCAGTGTATTTACTCCCAGTGCTCCCAGTGTGCTAACTCTCTTCCAGTGTTCCTAGTGTATTTACTCTCCCTGTATTGCCAGTAGATTTACTCTCTACCAGTGTTCCCAGTCTATTAACTCTCACAGTGTTCCCAGTATATTTCTTCTCTCAATGTTCGCAAAGTATTTAATCTCTCACAGTGTTCCCAGTGTATTTACTCTCCGTGTGTCCCCAATGCATTTAGCATCTCAGTGCTCCCAATCTATTTACTCTCCCAGTATCCCCAGTGTGTTTGCACTCTCAGTGTTGCCAGTGTGTTTACTCCCCCAGTGTTCTCACTATCTTTACGCTCCCAGTGTTCTTAGATATTTACACTCCGAGTGTTCCCAGTGTATTTACTATCCCTGTGTTTGCAGCGTGTTTACACTTCCAGTTTTCCCAGTGTATTTCCACACCCAGTGTTCCCAGTGCATTTACTCTCCCAGTGATCCCAGTGTTATTATTCTCCCAGTATTCCCAGTGTGCTTAGTCTCTCCCAGTGTTCCCAGTGTATTTACTCTCTCACAGCTTCCCCAGTTTATTTAATCTCCCAGTGTTCCCAGTGTATTTACTTTCCCAGCGTTCCAAGTTTATTTATTCTCTCGCAGTGTTCCCAGTTTAGTTCATCACACAGTGCCCTCAGTGTAGTTACTTTCTCCCAGTGCTCCCAGTCCAGTTAATCTCCCAGTTTTTCCAATGTATTTTCTCTCCCAGTGATCCCAGTGTATTTACTCTCCCGGTGTTCCCAATGTCTGAATTCTCCCAGTGTTCTCAGTGTAGTTGCTCTCCCCCAGTGTTTCCAATGCATTTACTCTTAGTGTTCCCACTGCACTTACTCTTCCAGTGTTCGCAGTGTATCTTTACACCCAGTGTTCCCAGTGTGTTTACTCTCCCAGTCTTCCCAGCGTGCTTACTCTCTCCCAGTGTTCCCAGTGTATTTACTCTCCCTGTGTTCCCAGTGTATTTACTCGCTACCATCTTCCCAGTCTATTTATGCTCCCAGTTTTCCCAGTGCATTTACTCATCAGTGTTCCCATTGGGCGTACTATCTCCCAGTATTCCCAGTGTATTTACTCTCTCTCAGTGTTCCCAGTGTATTTACTCTCCCAGTGAACCCAGTGTATCTATTCTCCCTGTGTTCTCAGTGCATTTACTGTTAGTGTTCCCAGTGTATTTACTCTCCCAGTGTTCCCAATGTATTTACTCTCCCAGTGTTCCGAGAGTATTTTCTCTCCCAGTGCTCCAAGTTTATTTACTCTCCCAGTGTTCCCAGTGTATTTACTCTCCCAGTGATCCCAGTGTTATTACTCTCCCAGTCTTCTCAGTGTGTTTATTCTCTCTCAGTGTTGCCAGGTATTTAACGTCCTAGCGTCCCCAGTATATTTATTTGCACTCCGAGTGTTCCCAGTGTATTTACTCTACAGTAATTCCATTGTATGTACTCCCCCAGTGTTCCCAGTGTATTTACTCTCCCTGTGTTTGCAGCGTATTTACACTCCCGGTGTTCCCAGTTTATTTACACATCCAGTGTTCCCAGTGTAGTTAATCACCCAGCGCTCCCAGTGTAGTCAATTTCTCCCAGTGTTCCCGGTATAGTTAATCTCCCAGTTTTTCCAATATATTTACTCTCCCTGTGTTCCCAGTGTATTTACTCCCTCTCCGTGCTCTCAGTGTATTAACTCTCCCAGTGTTCCCAGTGTATTTACTCTCCCGGTGTTCACAATGTCTGAATTCGCCCAGTGCTCTCAGTGTAGTTGCTCTCCCCCAGTGTTCACGGTGTTTTTACTCCCAATGTTCCCACTGCACTTACTTTTCCAGTGTTCCCAGTGTATTTTCACACCCAGTGTTCCCAGTGTATTTACTCTCCCAGTCTTCCCAGCGTGCTCACACTTTCCTAGTGTTCCCAGTTTATTTACTCTCCCTGCATTCTCAGTGGATTTTACTCGCTACCGTGTTCGCAGTCTATTTATGCTCCCAGTTTTCCAGTGCATTTACTCATCAATATTCCCATTGGGCTTACTCTGTCCCAGTGTTCCCAGTGTATCTATTCTCTCCCAGTCTCCCCGGTGTATTTACTATCCCAGTGAACCCAGTGTATTTATTCTCCCGGTGTTCTCAGTGCATTTACTGTCAGTGTTTCCAGTGTATTTACTCTCCCAGTGTTCCCAATGTAATTATTCTCCCAGTGTTCCGTTATTATTTTCTCTTCCAGTGTTCCAAGTGTGTTTATTCTCCCAGTGTTCCCAGTGTATTTGTTCTCTCAATGTTCGCAATGTATTTAATCTCCCTCAGTGTTCCCAGTGTATTTACTCTCCCGGTGTTCCCAATGTCTGAATTCTCCCAGTGTTCTCAGTGTAGTTGCTCTCCCCCAGTGCTCCCAGTGTATTTACTCTCAGTGTTCCCATTGCACTTACTCTTCCAGTGTTCCCAATGTATTTGCACACCCAGTGTATTTACTCTCCCAGTCTCCCCAGTGTGCGCACACTCTCCCAGTGTTCCCAGTTTATTTAGTCTCCCTGCATTCCCAGTGGATTTACTCGCTACCGTGTTCGCAATCTATTTATGCTCCCAGTTTTCCCAGTGCATTTACTCATCAGTGTTCCCATTAGGCTTACTCTCTCCCGGTGTTCCCTGTGTATTTACTCTCTCCCAGTGTCCCCAGTGTATTTACTCTCCCAGTGAACCCAGTGTATTTAATCTCCCAGTGTTCTCAGTGCATTTACTGTCAGTGTTTCCAGTGTATTTACTCTCCCAGTGTTCCCAATGTATTTATTCTCCCAGTGTTCCGAGAGTTTTTTTCTCTCCCAGTGATCCAATTTTACTTATTCTTCCAGTGTTCCAATGTTATTTATTCTCCCAGTGTTCCCAGTGTATTCGTTCTCTCAATGTTCCCAGTGTATTTACTCTCCTTGTGTCCCCAGTGCATTTAGCTTCTCTTACACACAATCTATTTAATCTCCCAGTATCCCCAGTGTATTTACACTCTCAGTGTTGCCAGTGGGTTTAATCTCCCAGTGTCTCCAGTATCTTCACTCTCCCAGTGTTCTCAGAGTATTTACACTCCGAGTTTTCCCAGTGGATTTAACTCTCCCAGTACTCCCATTGTATTTACTCTCCCAGTGTTCCCAGTGTATTTACTCTCCCTGTGTTTACAACGCATTTACACTCCGGTGTTCCCAGTGTATTTATACACCCAGTGTTCCCAGTGTATTTACTCTCCCGGTGATCCCATTGGTTTTACTCTCCCAGCCTTCCCAGTGTGCTTATTCTCTCCCAGTCTTCCCAGTGTATTTACTCTCCTTGTGTTCCCAATGTATTTACACGCTTCCGTTTTCCCAGTCTATGTATGCTTCCAGTTTTGCAAGTCTATTTACTCTCCCAGTGTTTCCAGTGTTCTTTCTCTGTCCCAGTGTTGCCAGTATATTTACTTTCGCAGCGTTCAAAGCCCTTTTATTCCCTAGCAGTGTTCCCAGTGCATTTAATCTCCCAATGCCCCCAGTGTAGTTAATAACCCAGTGCCCCCAGCGTAGTTATTCTCTCCCAGTGTTCCGACTGTATTGCCGCTCTCTGTTTTTCCAGTATATTTACTCTCCCAGTGTTCCCAATGTATTTGCATTCGCAGTGTTCCCAGTGTATTTACTTCCATTGCTCCTAGTGTGCTTACTGTCTTCCAATATGCCTAGTGTATTTACTTTCCCTGTGTTCCAGTAGATTTACTCCCTGCCAGTGTTCCCAGCCAATTAACTCTCCCAGTGTTCCCAGTATATTCGTTCTCTCAATGTACCAAATGTACTTAATCTCTCACAGTGTCCCCAGTGTATTTAGTCTCCTTGTGTCCCCAGTGCATTTAGCATCTCAGTTCTCCCAGTCTATTTACTCTCCCAGTACCCCCAGTTTATTTACTCTCTCAGTGTTGCCAGTGTGTTCACTCTCCCAGTGTTTCCAGTGTCTTTACTCTTTCCCAGTGTTCCCATCGAATTTACTCTCCTTGTGTCCCCAGTGCATTTATCATCTCAGTGCTCCCATTCTATTTACTCTCCTAGTATCCCCAGTTTATATACTCTTTCAGAGTTGATAGTGTTTTTACTCTCCCAGTGTTCCCAGTATCTTTAATCTCCCAGTGTTCTCAGAGTATTTACATTCGCAGTGTTCCCAGTGTATTTACTCCCAGTGCTCCCAGTGTGCTTACTCTCTTCCAGTGTTCCTAGTGTATTTACTCTCCTTGTATTGCCAGTAGAGTTACTCTCTACGAGTGTTCCCAGTCTGTTAACTCTCACAGTGTTCCCAGTGTATTTACTCCCAGTGCTCCCAGTGTGCTTACTCTCTTCCAGTGTTCCTAGTGTATTTACTCTCCCTGTATTGCCAGTAGATTTACTCTCTACCAGTGTTCCCAGTCTATTAACTCTCACAGTGCTCCCAGTATATTTCTTCTCTCAATTTTCGCAAAGTATTTAATCTCTCACAGTGTTCCAATGTGTATTTACTCTCCTTGTGTCCCCAGTGCATTTAGCATCTCAGTGCTCCCAATCTATTTACTCTCCCAATATCCCCAGTGTGTTTACACTCTCAGTGCTGCCAGTGTGTTTACTCCCCCAGTGTTCTCAGTATCTTTACGCCCCCAGTGTTCTCAGATATTTACAGTCCGAGTGTTCCCAGTGTATTTATTCTCCCTGTGTTTGCAGCGTATTTACACTCCCAGTGTTCCCAGTGTATTTCCACACCCAGTGTTCCCAGTGTATTTACTCTCCCAGTGATCCCAGTGTTATTACTCTCCCAGTCTTTCCAGTGTACCTAGTCTCTCCCAGTGTTCCCAGTGGATTTATTCTCTCACAGCTTCCCCAGTTTATTTAATCTCCCAGTGTTCCCAGTGCATTTACTTTCCCAGCGGTCCAAGTTTATTTATTCTCTCGCAGTGTTCCCAATTTAGTTAATCACATAGTGCCCCCAGTGTAGTTACTTTCTCCCAGTGTTCCCAGTCCAGTTAATCTCCCAGTTTTTCCAATGTATTTACTCTCCCAGTGATCCCAGTGTATTTACTATCCCGGTGTTCCCAATGTCTGAGTTCTCCCAGTGCTCTCAGTGTAGTTCCTCTCTCCAGTGTTTCCAGTGTATTTACTCTTAGCGTTCCCACTGCACTTACTCTGCCAGTGTTCCCAGTGCATTTTCACACCCAGTGTTCCCAGTGTATTTACTCTCCCAGTCTTCCCAGCGTGCTTACTCTCTCCCAGTGTTCCCAGTGTATTTACTCTCCCTGTGTTCCCAGTGTATTTACTCACTACCGTCTTCCTAGTCTATTTATGCTCCCAGTTTTCCCAGTGCATTTACTCATCAGTGTTCCCACTGGGCGTACTATCTCCCAGTGTTCCCAGTGTATTTGCTCTCAACCAGTGTTCCCAGTGTATTTACTCTCCCAGTGAACCCAGTATATTTATTCTCCCAGTGTCCTCAGTGAATTTATTGTCAGTGTTCACAGTGTATTTACTCTCCCAGTGTTCCCAATGTATTTACTCTCTCAGTGTTCTAAGAGTATTTTCTCTCCCACTGTTCCAAGTGTATTTACTGTCCCAGTGTTCTCAGTGTATTTGTTCACTCAATGTTTCCAATGTATTTAATCTCTCACAGTGTTCCCTGTGTATTTACTCTCCTTGTGCCCCCAGTGAATGTAGTATCACAGTGCACCCAGTCTACTTACTCTCCCAATATCCCCAGTGCATTTACTCTCTCAGTGTTGCCAGTGTGTTTACTCTCCCAATGTTCACAGTGTATTTGCGCTCGCAATGTTCCCACTTTTACTCGTGTATTTTTGCTGTCGATTTTCCCAGTATATTTACTCTTCCAGAGTTCCCAGTGAAGTTACTTTCTCCCAGTGTAACCAGTGTATTTTCTCTCCCAGTGTTCCCAGTGAATTTACTCTCCTTGTGTTCCCAGTGCATTTACAATCTCAGTGCTCCCAGTCTATTTACTCTCCCAGTATCCCCAGTGTATTTACTCTCTCACTGTTGCTAGTGTTTTTACTCTCCCAGTCTTCCCAGTATCTTTACTCTCCCAGTGTTCTCAGTGTATTTACACTCCGAGTGTTCCCAGTGTATATACTCTCCCAGTAATCCCATTGTATTTACACTATCAGTGCACCGAGTGTATTTACACACCCAGTGTTCCGAGTATATTTACTCTCCCAATTATCCCAGTGTTTTTACTCTCCCAGTCTTCCCAGTGTGCTTCTTCTTGCCCAGTGTTCCCAGGTTATTTACTCTCCCTCTGTTCTCAGTGTATTTACTCGTTACCATGTTCCCAATCTATTTATGCTTCCAGTTTCCCCAGTGCATTTCTCTCCAAGTGTTCCCAGTGTGCTTACTCTCTTCCAGTGTTCACAGTGTATTTACTCTCCCCCAGTGTACCCAGTGTATTTACTCTCCCAGTACTGTCAGCGTATTTTCTCTCTGAGTGTTGCCAGTGTGTTTACTCTCCCGTTGTTTCCAGTCTATTTATTATCTCGCTGTGTTCCCAGTGCATTTAATCTCCCAATGTTCCCAGTGTAGTTAATAACCCAGTTCTCCCAGCATAGTTACTCTCTCCCAGTGTTCCGAGTGTATTGACGCTCTCTGTTTTCCCAGTGTATTTACTCTCCCAGTGTTCCCAATGTATTTCATTCGCAGTGTTCCCAGTATATTTACTCCCAGTGCTCCCAGTGTGCTTACTCTCTTCCAATGTTCCTAGTGTATTTACTCTCCCTGTGTTGCCAGTAGATTTACTCACTGCCAGTGTTCCCAGTCAATTAACTCTCCCAGTTTTCCCAGTACTTTTATTCTCTGAATGTTCCCAATGTACTTAATCTCTCACAGTGTTCTCAGTGAATTTGTTCTCTCAATGTTCCCAATGTACTTAATCTCTCACAGTGTTCCCAGTATATTTACTCTCCTTGTGACCCCAGTGCATTTAGCATCTCAGTGCCCCCAGTCTATTTACTCGCTCAGTATCCCCAGTGTATTTACTCTCTCAGTGTTGTCAGTGTGTTTACTCTCCCAGTGTTTCCAGTGTATTTACTCTCTCCCAGTGTTCCCATCGAATTTACTCTGCTTGTGTCCCCAGTGCATTTATCATCTCAGTGCTCCCAGTCTATCCCCAGTGTATATATTCTTTCAGAGTTGCCAGTGTGTTTACTCTCCCAGTGTTCCCAGTGTATTTACTCTCCCAGTGTTCTCAGAGGATTTACACTCCGAGTGTTCACAGTGTATTTACTCTCCCAATAATCCCATTATATTTACTTTTGCAGTGTTCCCAGCGTATTTACATTCGCAGTGCTCCGAGTGTATTTACTCCCAGTGCTCTCAGTGTGCTTAATCTCTTCCAGTGTATCTAGTGCATTTACTATCCCTGTATTGCCAGTAGATTTACTCTCTCCCAGTGTTCCCAATCTATTAACTCTCACAGTGTTCCCAGTGTATTTCTTCTCTCAATATTCGCAATGTATTTAAACTCTCACGGTGTTCCCAGTGTATTTACTCTCCTTGTGTCCCCAGTGCATTTAGCATCTCAGTGCTCCCAATGTATTTGCTCTCCCAGTATCCCCAGTGTATTTACTCTCTCAGAGTTGCCAGTGTCTTTACTCTTCCAATGTTCCCAGTATCTTTACTCTCCCTGTGTTCTCAGTGTATTTACACTCCGAGTGTTCCCAGTGTATTTACTCTCCCAGTAATCCCATTGTATTTACTCTCCCAGTGTTCCCGGTGTATGTACACTCCCAGTGCGCCGAGTGTATGTACTCTCTCTCAGTGTCCTCAGTGTATTTACTCTTCCAGTGTTCCCAATGTATTTACTCTCCCAGTGTTCCGAGTGTATTTGTTCTCCCTCAGTGTCCTCAAAGTATTAACTCTCTCAGTTTTCCAAGGTTATTTACTCTCTCAGTGTTCCCAGTATGCATACTCTCTCCCAGTGTTCCCAATGCATTTACTCTCCCAGTAATCCCAGTGTATTTAGTTTTCCAGTCTCCCCGGTGTGCTTACTCTCTCCCAGTGTTCACAGTGTATTTACTGTCCCTGTGTTCCCAGTGTATTTACTCTGTACTGTGTTCCCAGTTATTATGCTCCCAGTGTTCCCAGTGTATTTACCCTGCCAGTGTTCCCAGTGTGCTTACTCTCCCCCAGTGACCCCAGTGCAGTTACTCTCTCCCAGTGTTTCCAGTGCATTTACTCTCAGTGTTCCCAGTGTATTTACTCTCCCAGTCTTCCCAGTGTGCTTACTCTTTTCCAGTCTTCCCAGTGTATTTACTCACCCTGTGTTCCCAGTGTATTAACTCACTACCGTCTTACCAGTCTATGTATGCCCCGAGTTTTTCCATTGCATTTAATCTCGCAGTGTCCCCAGTGTATTTGCACTCCCAGTGTTCCCAGTGTATTTACTCTCTCCCAGTGTTCCCAGTGTATTACTCTCCCAGTTATCCCAGTTTATTTACTCTCCCAGTGTTCTCAGTGCATTTACTCTCAGTGTCCCCAGTTTATTTACTCCCCCAGTGTTCCCAGTGTTTTTAATCTCCCAGTGTTGCGAGAGTATTTTGTCTCCCAGTGTTCCAAGCTTATTTACTATCCCAGTGCTGCCAGTGTATTTGTTCTCTCAATGTTCCCAATGTATTTAATCTCTCACAGTGTTACCAGTGTATTTAGTCTCAGAATGTTCTCAGTGTATTTAATCTCCCAGTAATCCCATTGTATTTACTCTCCCAATGTTCCAGTGTATTTAGTCTCCCTGTGTTTGCAGCATATTTATACCCCCAGTGTTCCCAGAGTATTTGCCGTGCCAGCATTCCCAGGGTATTTATCCTCCGAGTGTTCCGAGTGTATTTACTCTCTCTCAGTGTCCTCAGTGTATTTACTCTTCCAGTTTTCCAAACGTTTTTACTCTCCCACTGTTCCCACTGTGCTTACTCTCTCCCGGTGTTCCCAGTGTATTTACTCTCCCAGTGACCCCAGTGTATTTACTCTCCCAGTGTTCTCGGTGCATTTACTCTCAGTGTTCCCAATGTATTTACTCTCCCAGTTTTCCGAGAGCATTTTCTCTCCCAGTGTTCCAAGTGTATTTACTCTCTGTGTCCCCAGTGTATTTGTTCTCTCAATGTTCCCAATGTATTTAATCTCTCATAGTGTTCCCAGTGTATTTACTCTCCTTGTGTCCCCAGTGCATTTTGCATCTCAGTGCTCCCAGTCTACTTACACTCACAGTAGCCCAAGTGTATTTAATCTCTCCCAGGGTTCCTAGTTTTCTTAATCTCTCCCAGTGTTTCCAGTGTAATTAATCTCTCCCAGTGTTCCTAGTTTTCTTAACCTGTCCCAGTGTTGCCAAGTGTATTTACTTTCGCAGCGTTCAAAGTGTATATATTCTCTCGCAGTGTTCCCAGGGCATTTAATTTCCCAGTGTTACCAGTGTAGTTAATAAACCAGTGCTCCCAGCGTAGTTACTCTCTCCCCGTTTTCCGAGTGTATTGACGCTCTCTGGTTTACCAGTGCACTTACTCTCCCAGTGTGCCCAATGTATTTACATTCGCATGTTCCCAGTGTATTTATTCCCAGTGCTCCCAGTATGCTTACTCTCTTCCAGTGTTCCTAGTGCATTTACTCTCCCTGTGTTGCCAGTAGATTTACTCTCTACCAGTGCTCCCAGTCTATTTACTCTCTCAATGTTCCCAATGTACTTAATCTCTCACAGTGTTCCCAGTCTATTTACTCTCCTTATGTCCCCAGTACATTTAGCATCTCAGTGCTCCCAGTCAATTCACTCTCCCAGTATCCCCAGTGTATTTACCCTCTCAGTGTTGCCAGTGTGTTTACTACCACAATGTTTCCAGTCATCTTCTCTCTCCCAGTGATCCCAGTGTATTTGCACTCCCAGTGTTCCCAGTTTTACTAGTGTATTTATGCTCTCAGTTTTCCCAGTATATTTACTCTCCCAGTGTTCCTACTGTATTTACTTTCTCCCAGTGTAAGCAGTGTAATTACTTTCCTATGTTTCAAGTGAATTTATTCTCCTTGTGTCCCTAGTGCATTTACCATCTCAGAGCTCCCACTCTATTTACTCTCCCAGTATCCCCAGTGTATATACTCTTTCATAGTTATTCTCCCAGTGTTCCCAGTATCCTTACACAGGCAGTGTTCTCAGAGGAATTACACTCCGGGTGTTCCCAGTGTATTTACTCTCCCAGTAATCCCATTGTGTTTACTCCCCCAGTGTACCCAGTGTGCTTACACTCACAGTGTTCCCAATGTATTTACTTTCCCCGTGTTCCCAGTGCAGTTACATTCGCAGTGTTCCCAGTGCATTTACTCCAAGTGCTCCGAGTGTGCTTACTCTCTTCCAGTGTTCCTAGTGTATTTACTCTTCTTTTATTGCCAGTAGATTTACTTTCTACCAGTGTCCCCAGTCTATTAACTCTCCCAGTGTTCCCAGTGTATTTGTTCTCTCAATGTTCCCAAAGTATATAATGTCTCACAGTGATCCCAGTGTATTTATTCTCCTTATGTCCCCAGTGCATTTAGCATCTCAGTGCTCCCAATCTATTTACTCTCCCCGTATCCCTAGTGTATTTCATCTCTCAGTGTTGCCAGTGTGTTTACTCTCCCAGTGTTATCAGTGTATTTACTCTCGCCCAGTGTTCCAAATGTTTATACTCTCAGTGTTCCCAGTGACTTTCCTCTCCCAGTGTTCCCAGTGTATTTGCACTCCCAGTGTTCCCAGTTTTACTAGTGTATTTTTACTCTCGGTTTTCACAGTATATTTACTCTCCCAGTGTTCCCAGTGTAGTTACTTTCTCCTAGTGTAGCCCATGTATTTACTCTCCCAGTGTTCCCTGTGAATTTGCACTCCTTGTGCCCCCAGTGCATTTACCATTGCAGTGCTCCCAGTCTATTTGCTCTCCCAGTACCCCCACTGTATTTACACTCTCACTGTTGCCAGTGTGTTTACTCTCCCAGTGTTCTCAGAGTATTTACACTCCGAGTGTTACCAGTGTATTTACTCTCCCAGTAATCCCATTGCATTTACTCGCCCAGTGCTCCAAGTGTATTTACTCTCTCTCAATGTCCTCAGTGTATTTACTCTTCCAGTGTTCCCAATGTATTTTCTCTCCCAGTGTTCCAAGTGTATTTATTATCTCTCAGTGTCCTCAGTGTATTAAATCCCTCACTGTTCCTAGGTTATTTACTCCCTAAGTGTTCCCAGTGTGCTTACTCTCTCCCAGTGTTCCCAATGCATTTACTCTTCCAGTAATCCCAGTGTATTTAGTCTCCCAGTCTTCCCAGTGTGCTTACTCTCTCCCAGTGTTCGCAGTGTATTTACTCTCCCAGTGTTCGCAGTGTTTTTCCTCTCTACTCTGTTCCCAGTCTGTTTATGCTCCCAGTTTTCTCAGTGCATTTACCCGGCCAGTGTTCCCAGTGTGCTAACTCTCCCCAAGTATTGCCAGTGTAGTTACTCTCTCGCAGTGTTTCCAGTGCATTTACTCTCCCAGTGATCCCAGTGTATTTACTCTCCCAGTGTTCTCAGTGCATTTACTCTCAGTGGTCCAAGTCTCTTCAATCTCCCAGTGTTCCCACTGTATTTTCTCTCCCCGTGTCACCAATAGATTTACTCACCCAGTGTTCCGAGAGTATTTTCTCTCTCCGTGCTCCAAGTTTATTTATTCTCCCAGTGTTTTCAGTGTATTTACACTCCCAGTGTTCTCAGTGCATTTACTCTCAGTGGTCCAAGTCTCTTCAATCTCCCAGTGATCCCAGTGTATTTACTCTCCCAGTATTCCCAGTGTGCCTACTCTCTCCCATTCTTCCCAGTGTATTTATTCTCCCTGTGTTCCCAGTGTATTTACTCGCTACCATGTTCTCAGTCTATTTATGCTCCGAGTTTTTCCAGTGCATTTACTCTCCCAGTTTTCCCAGTGTGCTTACTCTCCCAGCGTTCTCAATGCATTTACTCTCAGTGTTACCTGTGTATTTACTCTCTCTCAGTATTCCCAGTGTAAATACTCTCCCAGTTCATTTGCTCTCCCAGTGTTCCCACTGTATTACTCGCCCAGTGTTCCCAGTATATTTACTTTCACAGTGTTCCCAGTGCATTTGCTCTTTCAATGTTCCAGTTGTAGTTAATATCTCCCAGTTTTCCCAGCGTATGTACTGTTCCTGTGTTCCCAGTGTATTTAAACTCCCAGTGTTCCCAGTGTATTTACTCTCCCAGTAATCCCAGTGTTTTACTCTCCCAGTGTTCCCAGTGTCTTTATTCTCCCAGTATTTCCACTGTATTTAAACTCCCAGTGTCCCCAGTATGCTCACTCTCTCCCAGTGTACCTAGAGCATTTACTCGCCCCGTGTATCTACTCTCCCAATGTTCCCAGTGTAATACTCTCCCAGTGTTCCCAGTGTATTTAATGTCTCCCAGTGTTCCCAGTGTATTTGCTCTCACAGTCTTCACAGTTTATTTAATCTCTCCCAGTATTTCCAGTCGATTTACTCTCCCAGTTTTCGCAGTGTATTACTCTCCCAGTGTTCCCAGTGTATTTACTCTGACAGTGGTCCCAATGTATTTACACTGCAAGTGTGCTTAATCTCTCCCAGTGTACCGAGTGTATTTACTCTCCCAGTGTTCGCAGTGTATTTACTCGACCAGCGTGCTTAATCTCTCCCAGTTTTACCAGTTAATTTACTCTCCCGCTGTTCCCAATGTATTTACTCTCCCAGTGTGCTTAATCTCTCCCCGTGTACCGAGTGTATTTACTCTCCCAGTATTCGCAGTATATTTACTCTACCAGTAGGCTTAATCTCTCCCGGTTTTCCCAGTGTATTTACGCTCCTGGTGTTCCCAATGTATTTCCTCGCACAGTGTTCCCAGAATATTTACTCTCCCCCTGTTCCCAGTGAATTTATTCTCCTTGTGTCCCCACTGTATTTACCCTCACAGTGTTCCCAGTCTACTTACTCTCCCCCTGTCCCCAGTGCATTTACTCTCTCAGTATTCCTAGTGTATTTACTCTCGCAGTGTTCCCAGTGTATTTACCCTTTCCCGGTATTCCCAATGTATTTACTCTCCCAGTGTCCGGAATGTATTTACTCACCCAGTGTTCGCAGTGTATTGACACAGCGAGTTAATTTATTCTCGCCCAGTGTAGCCAGTTTATTTACTCTCCCAGTGTTCCCAGTGCATTGAATTTCCCAGTGTCCCCAGTGTAATTATTCTCTCCCAGTGAAGCCAGTCTATTTACTCTCCCAGTTTTAGCAGTGTATTTACTCTCCCAGTGTTCCCAATGTATTCACTCGCACAGTGTTCCCAGAGTATTTACACTCACTATGTGCCCATTCAATTTATTCTCAATGTGCCCCCACTGTATTTACCATTTCAGTGTTCACCATCTACTTACTCTCCCCGTACCCCCAGTGCATTTATTCCATCAGTGCTCCTAGTGAATTTACTCTCCCAGTGTTTCCAATGTCTTTACTCTCTCCCAGTGTTCCCAGTGTTTTACTCTCCCAGAGTTCCAGTGTCTTAACTCTCCAATATCCCCAGTGTATTTAAGCTGCCAGCGTTCTCGGTGTATTTTCTCTCCCAGTAATCCCAGTGTTTTACTCTCCCAGTGTTCCCAGTGTCTTTTCTCTCCCAGTGTTCCCAGTGCATTTAAACTCTCAGTGTTCCCAGTGTGCTTACTCTCTCCCAGTGTGCCTTGTGTATTTACTCTCCCTGTGTTGCCAATATATTTCATCTCTAACAGTGTTCCCAGTGTATTTACTCTCCCAGTGTTCCCAGTGTATTTGCTCTCACAGTCTTCACAGTTTATTTAATCTCTCCCAGTATTTCCAGTGGATTTACTCTCCCAGTTTTCGCAGTGTATTACTATCCCAGTGTTCCCAGTGTATTTACTCTGACAGTGGTCCCAATGTATTTACTCTGCAAGTGTGCTTAATCTCTCCCAGTGTGCCGAGTGTATTTACTCTCCCAGTGTTCGCAGTGTATTTACTCGATCAGCGTGCTTAATCTCTCCAAGTTTTACCAGTTAATTTACTCTCCCGCTGTTCCCAATGTATTTACTCTCCCAGTGTGCTTAATCTCTCCCCGTGTACCGAGTGTATTTACTCTCCCAGTGTTCGCAGTGTATTTACTCTACCAGTAGGCTTAATCTCTCCCGGTTTTCCCAGTGTATTTACGCTCCCGGTGTTCCCAATGTATTTCCTCGCACAGTGTTCCCAGAATATTTACTCTCCCCCTGTTCCCAGTGAATTTATTCTCCTTGTGAATACACTGCATTTACCCTCACAGTGTTCCCAGTCTACTTACTCTCCCCCTGTCCCCAGTGCATTTACTCTCTCAGTATTCCTAGTGTATTTACTCTCCCAGTGTTCCCAGTGTATTTACCCTTTCCCAGTATTCCCATTGTATTTACTCTCCCAGTGTTCGGAATGTATTTACTCACCCAGTGTTCGCAGTGTATTGACACAGCGAGTGAATTTATTCTCGCCCAGTGTAGCCAGTTTATTTACTCTCCCAGTGTTCCCAGTGCATTGAATTTCCCAGTGACCCCAGTGTAATTATTCTCTCCCAATGAAGCCAGTCCATTTACTCTCCCAGTTTTAGCAGTGTATTTACTCTCCCAGTGTTCCCAATGTATTTACTCGCACAGTGTTCCCAGAGTATTTACACTCACTATGTGCCCATTCAATTTATTCTCAATGTGTCCCCACTGTATTTACCATTTCAGTGTTCACCATCTACTCACTCTCCCCGTGCCCCCAGTGCATTTATTCCATCAGTGCTCCTAGTGAATTTACTCTCTCAGTGTTTCCAATGTCTTTACTCTCTCCCAGTGTTCCCAGTGTTTTACTCTCCCAGAGTTCCAGTGTCTTAATTCTCCAATATCCCCAGTGTATTTAAGCTCCCAGCGTTCTCGGTGTATTTTCTCTCCCAGTAATCCCAGTGTTTTACTCTCCCAGTGTTCCCAGTCTCTTTACTCTCCCAGTGTTCCCAGTGTATTTACTCTCCCAGAGTTCCCAGTGTATTTACTCTCACAGTATTCACAGCTTATTTGCTCTCTCAGTGTTCTCAGTTTATTTAATCTCTCCCAGTATTCCCAGTGTATTTATTCACCCAGTCGATGTATTCTCCCAGTGTTTCCATTATATTACTCTCCCAGTGGTCCCAGTGTATTTACTCGCCCAGTGTTCCCGGTCTATTTAAATTCCCAGTGTTCCCAGTGTGCTTACTCTCTCCCTGTGTTCCTAGTGTATTTACTCTCCCTGTGCTGCCAGTATATTTACTCTCTACCAGTGTCTCCAGTGTATTTACTCTCCCAGTGTTCCATTGTCTTTACTCTCCCAGTCTAGTTACTCTCCCAGTGTTCCCAGTGTATTTATTCTCCCAGTATTCCCAATGTATTTACTCTCATAGTATTCCCAATGTATTTACTCTCCCAGTGTTTCCAGTATATTTACTCTCCCAGTCTTCCCAATATATTTACTCTCCCATTGTTTCCAGTGTATTTACTCTCCCAGTGTTCCCAGTGTATTTATTCACATGGCGTTCCCAGTGTATCTACTCTCCCAGTGTTCCCAGTGTATTTACTCTCCCCGTGTAATTCTCAACCAGTGTACAGAGTGTATTTACTCGGCCAGTGTTCCCAAAGTGTTTACTCTCCCAGTGTTCTCAGTGAATTTACTCGTCCACTGTTCCCAATGTATTTACTCTCACAGTATTCCCAGTGTATTTACTCTCCCTATGTTGCCTATAAACTTAATCTATATCAGTGTTCCCAGTGTATTTACTCACCCTGTGTTCCCAGTATTTTTTCTCCTCAGTGTTTAGAGTGTATTTATTTTCCCAGTCTTCACAGTTTATTTGCTCTCTGTGTTTGCAGGTTATTTAAACTTTCCCTCCATTCCCAATGTATTTACTCTCCCAGTCTATTTACTCTCCCAGTGTCCCCAATGTATTACTCTCCCTGTGTTCCCAGTGTATTTACTCCCCCAGTTTTACCTGTGTATTGACGCTCCCAGTGTTCGCAGTGTATTTATTCTCGCAGTGGTCCCAATGTATTTATGCTTTCAGCGTTCCGAGCCTACATAGACTCCCCGTTTCCCCAGTGTATTTACTCTCCCAGCGTTCCTAGTGTATTTACTCTCGCAGTGTTTCCAGTGTATTTACTCTCCCAATGTTTCCTGTGTATTTACCCTCTCCCGGTGTTCCTAGTGTTATTACTCTCCCAGTGTTTCCAATGTCTTTACTCTCCCAGTGTTACCAATTTACTTACTCTCCCCGTATCCCCAGTGTATTTACTTTCCCAGTGATCCCAGTTTATTTACTCTCCCACTGTTCCGAGTGTATTTACTCTCCCGGTGCTGCCAGTGTGTTTACTCTCCCGGTCTAGTTACTCTCCCAGTGTTCCCAGTGTATTTACTCTCCCAGTACGCCCAATGTATTTAATCTCTCCCAGTGTTCCCTGTGTATTTACTCGCCCTTTCTTCACAGTGTATTTACTCTCCCAGCCATCCAAGTTCATTTACTCTCTCGCAGTGTTTCCAGTGTATTTACTCTCTCAATGTTCCCAGTGTATTTAATCCCCCCTGGTCTTCTCATTGTATTTAATCTCCCAGTGCTCCCAGTGGATTTACACTCCCAGTGTTCGCAGTGTATTTAATTCCCCCGTGTTCCCAGTGTATATATTCGCTCTCAGCGTTCACAGTATATTTACTCTCCCAGTATTCCCAGTGTATTTACTCTCCCAGTGTTTCCAATGTATATACTGTCCCAGTGTTCCCAGAGTAATTACTCTCCCCATGTTCCCATTGAATTTATTATCCTTGTATCCCCACTATATTTCCCCTCTCAGTGTTACCAATTTACTTACTCCCTCCGTGTCCCCAGTGCATTTACTCTCTCAGTGCTCCTAGTGTATTTACTCTCCCAGTGTTTCAAGTGTATTTACTCTCTCCCAGTCTCCCCAGTGTTTTTCTCCCAGTGCTCCAGTGTTTTACTCTCCTAGTACTCCCAGTGTATTTAAGCTCCAAGTGTTCCCAGTGTAATTATTCTCCCAGTAATCTCAGTGTGTTTACTTTTCCAATGTTCCCAATGCCTGTACTATCCCAGTGTTCCCAGTGTATTTAATCTCCCAGTGTGTTTAATTTCCCCCAATTTTCCCAGTTTACTTACTCTCGCAGTGTTTCCAGTGTATTTAAACTCCCAGTGTTCCCAGTGTGCTTACTCTATCACAGTCTTGCCAGTATATTTACTCTCCCAGTCTTCAAAGTGTATTTGCTCTCTCAGTGTTCACAGTTTATTTAATCTCTCCCAGTATTCAAAGTCTATTTACTCTCCGAGTCTATTTATTCTCCCGGTGATCCCAGTATATTACTCTCCCAGTGTTCGCAGTGTATTTACTCTCCCAGTGTTCCCAGTGTATTTACTCTCCCAGTGTTCCGAGTGTATTTATTCTCCCAGTGTTCCGAGTGTATTTATTCTCCCAGTGTTCCCGGTTTATTTACTCTCCCAGTGTGCTTAATCTCTCCCAGTGTGCCCAGTGTATTTCCTCTTCCAGTGTTCGCAGTGTATTTAATCTCTCCCAGTTTTCCCAGTTCATTTAATCTCCCAGTATTCCCAATGTCTTTGCTCTCTCAATGTTCCAGATGTATTTAATGTCTCCCAGTGTTTCCAGCGTATTTACTCTCCCAGTGCTCCCAGTGTATTTACTCTCCCAGTCTATTTACTCTCCAGGTGTTCCCAGTGTGTTACTCTCCCAGTGTTTGCAGTGTATTTACTCTCCCAGTGTCCCCAGTGTATTTAGCCTCCCAGTGTAATTACTCTCCCGGTGTTCCCAGCGTGTTGACACTCGCAGTGTTCCCAGTGTATTTACTCTCCTAGTGTACCCAATGTCTGTACTATCCCAGTGTTCCCAGTGCATTTATTCTCCCAGCGTGTTTAATCTCTCCCAATTTTCCCAGTTTACTTAATCTCCCAGTGTTCCCAGTGATATTACTCTCCCAGACTTACCAGTGTCTTTACTCTCCCAGTGTTCCCAGTGTATTTAGCCTCCCAGTGGAATTACTTTCCCGGTGTTCCCAGTATATTGACACTCGCAGTGTTCCCAGTGTATTTACTCTCCTAGTGTACCCAGTGCATGTACTCTCCCAGTGTTTGCAGTGTATTTATTCTCCCAGTTTGTTTAATCTCTCCCAATTTACCCAGTTCACTTAATCTCCCAGTGTTTCCAGTGCATTTAACCTCTCCCACTGTTCCCATTGATATTACTCTCCCAGTGTTCCCAGTGTCTTTACTCTCCCAGTGTCCCCAGTGTTTATAAACGCAGTGTTCCCAGTGTATTTACTCTGCCAGTAATCCCAGTGATATTACTCTCCCTGTGTTCCCAGTGGCTTTACTCTCCCAGTCTTCCCAGTGTAATTAAATTCCCAGTGTTCCCAGTATATGTAACCTCTCCCAGTGTTCCCAGTGCATTTACTCTCTCAATGTTCCCAGTGTATTTAATCCCTCCCAGTGTGCGCATTGTATTCTATCTTCCAGCGATCCCAATGTATTTACTCGCGCAGTGTTCCCGGTGTGTTTACACTCCCAGTGTTCCCAATGTATGTACTCTCCCTGTGTTCCCAGTTTATTTACCCTCCCAATGTTTTCAGTGTAGTTAATCTCCCAGTGCTCCCAATGTATTCACTCTCCCACTGTGCCGAATATTTTATTTTCCCAGTGTACCCAGTGTATTTACTCTCCCAGTGTTCCCAGTGTATTTACTCTCCCAGTGTGTTTAATCTCTCCCAGTTTCCCAAGTTCATTTACTCTCCCAGTGTTACCAATGTATTTGCTCTCGCAATCTTCCCGGAATATTTAATCTCTCCCCGTGTTTCCGGCGTATTTACTCACCCAGTGTTCCCAGTGTGTTTATTCTCCCAGTCTATTTACTCTCCAGCTCTTCGCAGTGTATTACTCTCCCAGTGTTAGCAGTGTATTTACTCTCCCAGTGTTCCCAGTGGATTTACTCTACCAGTGTTCCCAGTGTATTTACTCTCTCAGTGTATTCACTCTCGCAGTGTTCACGGCGTATTTACTCTCCAAGTGTTCCCAATGTATTTGCTCTCTCAATCTTCCAGGTGTATTTAATCTCTCTCAGTGTTTCCGGCGTATTTACTCACAGTGTTCCCAGCGTGTTTACGCTCCCAATCTATTTACTCTCCAGGCGTTCCCAGTGTATTACTCTCCCAGTGTTTGCAGTGTATTTATACTCCCACTGTTCCCAGTGTCTTTACTCTCCCAGTCTATTTACTCTCCAGATGTTCGCAGTGTATTACCCTCCCAGTGTTAGCAGTGTATTTACTCTCCCATTGTTCCCAGTGTTTTACGATCCCAGTGTTCCCAGTGTATTTACCCTCCCAGTGTTCCCAGCGTATTTACTCTCCCAGTGTTCCCAGTGTATTTAGTCTCCCAGTGTATTGAATCTCCGAGTGTTCCAAGAGTATTTTTTCTCTCCCAATGTGCTTAATCTCTCCCAATTTTCGCAGTTTATTTACTCTCCCAGTGTTCCCAATATATTTGCTCTCTCAATGTCCCAGGTATATTTAATCTCTTCCAGTGTTTCCAGCGTATTTACTCTCCCAGTGTTCCCAGTCTGTTTACTCTCCAGGTGTTCCCAGTGTGTTACTCTCCCAGTGTTTGCAGTGGATTTACTCTGCCAGTGTTCCCAGTGTATTTGCTCTCCCAGTCTATTTACTCTCCAGGTGTTCCCAGCGTATTTGCTCTCCCAGTGTTCCCAGTGTATTTACTCTCCCAGTGTTCCCAATGTATTTAGTCTCCCAGTGTCCGCAGTGTATTTACTCTCCTGGCTTGTTTAATCTCTCCCAATTTTCCCAATTTACTTACTTTCCCAGTGTTTCCATTGCATTTACCCTCTCCCAGTGTTTCCAGTGGTATTACTCTCCCAGTTTTTCCGGCGTCTTTACTCGCCCAGTGTCCCCCGTGTTTATAAACTCAGTGTTACCAGTGTATTTACTCTCCAGGTGTGCCCAATGTGTTACTCTCCCAGTGTCCCCAGTGTACTTACTATCCCAGTGTTTCCAGTGTATATATCCGTTCCCAGTGGTATTACTCTCCCAGTGTTCCCAGTGTCTTTACTCTGCCAGTGTTCCCAGTGTATATAAACTCAGTGTTCTCGCTGGTTTACTCTGCCAGTAATGTCAGTGATATTGCTCTCTCAGTGTTCCCAGTGCCTTTACTCTCCCAGTGTTCCCATTGTATTTAAATTCCCAGTGTTTCCAGTGTCTTTAATCTCTCCCAGTGTTCCCAGTGTATTTACGCTCCTTGTCTTGCCAGTATATTTAATCTCTACCAGCGTCCCCAGTTTATGTACTCTCCCAGCGTTCCCAGTGTATTTACTCTCCCAGTATTCCCGATGTATTTAATCTCTCCCAATGTTCCCAGTGTATTTACTCTCCCATTGTTCCCAGTGTATTTACCCTCTCCCAGTGTTCCCAATGTAGTTACTCTCCCTGTGTTCGAAGTGTATTTACTCACCCATTGTTCCCTGTGTATTGACTCAGCGAGTGAATTTATTCTCGCCCAGTGTAGCCAGTTTGTTTACTCTCCCAGTGTTCCCATTGTATTTAAAGTCCCAGTGTCCCCAGTGTGCTTACTCTCTCCCAGTGCCCCCAGTGTATTTACTCTCTTAGTGTTCCAAGTTAATTTACTCTCTCAGTGTCCCCAGTGTCTTTACTCTCCACGTGGTCCCAGTGTAGTTACTCTCTCAATGGCCCCAGTGTGCATAATCTCTCCCAGTGCTCCCAGTGTATTTACTATCCTCGTGTTCCAAAAATATTTACTCTCTACCCGTGTTCCCAGTCTATTTACGTTCCCAGTTTTCACAATGTTTTTATTCTCCCACTATTCCCAGTGTATTAACACTCCCAGTGTTCCCTGTTTATTTACTCTCCCAGTGTTCCCAGTGTATTTACACTGCAGTGTTCCCAATGTATTTAATCTCCCAGTGTTCCCAATGTATTTACTCTCCCAGTGTTCCCAGTGTGCTTACTCTCACCCAGTGTTCCAAATATATTTCCTCTCCCAGTGTTCCCATTGCATTTACACTCCCAGTGTTCCCAGAGTATTTAGTTTCCCAGTGTTCCCAGTGTATTTACACTCACAATGTTCCCAGTTTATTTACTCTCCCAGTGTTCCTAGTGTATTCATACTCCCAGTGTCCCCAGTGATTTTACTCTCTCAGTGTTCCCAGTCTATTTGCTCTCTCAATGATCCCGGTGTGTTTAATCTCACCAGTGTTCCCAGGGTATCTATACTCCCAGTATATTTACTCTCGCAATGTTCCCAGTGTATTTACTCTCCCAGTGTTCCCAGTGTAATTACACTCCCAGTGTTCCCAGTGTGTTACTCCCCCAGTATTCCCAGTGTATTTACTCTCCAAGTTCTCCCAGTGTATTTACTCTCCCAGTGTTCCCACTTTATTTACTCTCCCGGCCTATCCAGTGTGCATACTGTCTCCCACTGAATCCAGTGTATTTACTCTCTACCGTGTTCCCAGACTATTAATGATCCCAGTTTTCCAAGTGTTCCTAGTGTATTTCCTCTCCCAGTGTTCCCATTGCATTTACACTCCCAGTTTTCCCAGAATATTTACACTCCCAGTATATTTACTCTGGCAGTGTTTCCAATTTATGTACTCTCCCAGTGTTCCCAGGATATTTATACTCCCAGTCTATTTACTCTCGCAGTGTTTCCAATGTATTTACTTTCCCAGTGTTCCCAGTACATTTACTCTCCCAGTGTTCCCAGTGCGCTTACTCTCCCTGTATTCTCAGAGTATTTAAGCTCCAAGTGTACCCAATATATTTACTGGTACAGTGTTCCATGCCTGTACTCTCCCAGTGTGCCCAGTGTAGTTACATCCCTGCAGTGTTCCCATTGTATTTACTCGCATTAATCCGAGTGTATTTACTCTCCCAGTGATCCCAGAGTATTTATACTCCCAGTGTTCCCAGTGCATTACTCTCCCAGTGATTCCAGTATATTTACTCTCCCAGTGCTACCGATGTGCTTACTTTCTCGCAGGTTTCCCAGTGTGTTTACTCTCCCAGTGTTCCCAGTGTGCTTACTCTCTCCCAGTGCCACCAGTGTATTTACTTTCTCAGTGTTCCAAGTTAATTTACTCTCTCAGTGTCCCCAGTGTCTTTACTCTCCCAGTGGTCCCAGTGTATTTACTCTCTCAATGGTCCCAGTGTGCATAATCTCTCTCAGTGCTCCCAGTGTATTTACTATCCCTGTGTTCCAAAAATATTTACTCTCTACACGTGTTCCCAGTCTATTTACGTTCCCAGTTTTCACAATGTGTTTATTCACCCACTGTTTCCAGTGTATTAACCCTCCCAGTGTTCCCTGTGTATTTACTCTCCCCGTGTTCCCAGTGTGCTTACTCTCCCCCAGTGCTCCCAGTGTTTTCCTCTCCCAGTGTTCCCATTGCGTTTACACTCCCAGTGTTCCCAGAGTATTTACTCTCCCAGTATTTCCAGTGTATTTACTCTCCCAATGTTCCCAGTGTATTTATTCTCCAAGTGTTCCCAGTGTTTTACTCTCTCAGTGTTCCCTGTCTATTTGCTCTCTTAATGTTCCCGGTGTGTTTAATCTCAGAAGTGTTCCCAGGGTATTTATACTCCCAGTATATTTGCTCTCACGGTGTTCCCAGTGTATTTACTCTCCCAGTGTTCCAGTGTAATTACACTCCCAGTGTTCCCAGTGCATTTACTCTCCCAGTGTTCCCAGTGTATTTATACTCCCAGTGTTCCCAGTACATTTACTCTCCCAGTGATTCCAGTATATTTACTCTCCCAGTGCTTCCGGTCTGCTTACTTTCTCGCAGGTTTCCCAGTGTGTTTACTCTCCCAGTGTTGCCAGTGTGCTTACTCTCTCCCGGTGCCACCAGTGTATTTACTTTCTCAGTGTTCCAAGTTAATTTACTCTCTCAGTGTCCCCAGTGTCTTTACTCTCCCAGTGGTCCCAGTGTATTTACTTCCTCAATGGTCCCAGTGTGCATAATCTCTCTCAGTGCTCATAGTGTATTTACTATCCCTGTGTTCCAAAAATATTTACTCTCTACCCGTGTTCCTAGTCTATTTACGTTCCCAGTTTTCACAATGTGTTTATTCACCCACTGTTTCCAGTGTATTAACCCTCCCAGTGTTCCCTGTGTATTTATACTGCAATGTTCCCAAGGTATTTAATCTCCCAATTTTCCCAATGTATTTACTC
Organism: Pristiophorus japonicus; assembly: GCF_044704955.1. Lineage (NCBI taxonomy): Eukaryota > Metazoa > Chordata > Chondrichthyes > Pristiophoridae > Pristiophorus > Pristiophorus japonicus. The sequence continues at coordinate 1,581,071 of NC_092010.1, forward strand.
ACCCCGTGTTCCCAGTGTGCTTACTCTCCCCCAGTGTTCCCAGCGTTTTTCCTCTCCCAATGTTCCCAGTGTATTTATTCTCCCAGTGTTCCCAGTGTTTTACTCTCTCAGTATTCCCAGTCTATTTGCTCTCTTAATGTTCCCGGTGTGTTTAATCTCAGAAGTGTTCCCAGGGTATTTATACTCCCAGTATATTTGCTCTCGCGGTGTTCCCAGTGTATTTACTCTCCCAGTGTTCCCAGTGTAATTACACTCCCAGTGTTCCCAGTGCATTTACTCTCCCAGTGTTCCCAGTGTATTTATACTCCCAGTGTTCCCAGTGTATTTACTCTCGCAGTGTTTCCAATGTATGTACTCTCCCATTGTTCCCATTGTAGTTAATCTCCCAGTTCTCCCAGTGAATTTACTCCCCCAGTGTCCCCAGTTTACTTACCCCCCTTTCTTCCCAGTATGCATACTCTCCCAGTGTTCCCAGTGTTTTACTCTCTCTGTGTTCCCAGTGTATTTTCTCTCAGCCTTGTTCCCAGTCTATTTACTCTCCCCGTTTTCCAAGTGCATTTACTCTCCCAGTGTTGCCAGTGTACTGACTCTCCCAGTATCCCCAATGTATTTACTCTCTCAGTGTTCCCAGTGTGTTTACTCTCCCAGTGTGTCCAGTGTATTTACTCTCTCCCAGTGTTCCCAGTATATTTACTCTCGCTATGTTCCCAGTATATTTAATCTCTACCAGAGCTCCCAGTCTATTTACACTCCACGTTTTCCAAGTGTATTTACTCTCCAAGTGATCGCAGTGTATTTACTCTTCCTGTGTTCTCAGTGTATTTAAGCTCCAAGTGTTCCCAATATAGTTACCTGCACAGTGTTCCCAGTGTATTTTCTCTCCCAGTGTTCCGAATATAGGTACACTGCCAGTGTTCCCAGTTTATTTACTCTCTCTCGTTGTTCCCTGTGTAGTTATTCTCCGAGTGCTCGCAGTGAATTTACTTTCACAGTCTTCCCAGTAAATTTGCTCTCCTTGTGTCCCCTGTGCATCTATCCTCTCAGTGCTCCCAGTCTGTTTACTTTCCCAGTATCCCCGGTGTATTTACTCTCTCAGTGTTCGCAGTATATTTACTCGTGCAGTGTTTCCAGTGTATTTACACTTAGAGTGTTCCCAGTGTAATTACACTCCCAGTGTTCCCAATGTATGTACTCGCGCAGTGTTCCTCGTGTGCTTACTCTCTCCCAGTGTCTCCAGTGTATTTGCTCGCAGTGTACCCACTGTAATTACTCTCCCAGTGATCCCACTATATTTACTCTCCCAGTTTTCCCACTTGGCTTACTCTCTTACAGTGTTCCCAGTGTTTTTACACTCCCTGTGTTCGCAGTATATTTACTTTCCCAGTGATCCCAGTGCATTTACTCTCGTAGTGCTCCCAATGAATTTACTGCCCGAATGTTTCCTGTTTATTTACTTTCCCAATGTTGCCAGTGTTTCTAGTCTCTCCCAGTTTCCCCAGTTCATTTAACTTCCCAGATTTCCCATTGTATTTACTCTCTGTTCCCAGTGCACTTACTCTCCCAGTGTTCCCAGTGTATTTACACTCCCAGTGTTCCCAATGTATGTACTCGCGCAGTGTTCCTCGTGTGCTTACTCTCTCCCAGTGTCTCCAGTGTATTTGCTCGCAGTGTACCCACTGTAATTACTCTCCCAGTGATCCCACTATATTTACTCTCCCAGTTTTCCCACTTGGCTTACTCTCTTACAGTGTTCCCAGTGTTTTTACACTCCCTGTGTTCGCAGTATATTTACTATCCCAGTGATCCCAGTGCATTTACTCTCGTAGTGCTCCCAATGAATTTACTGCCCGAATGTTTCCTGTTTATTTACTTTCCCAATGTTGCCAGTGTTTCTAGTCTCTCCCAGTTTCCCCAGTTCATTTAACTTCCCAGATTTCCCATTGTATTTACTCTCTGTTCCCAGTGCACTTACTCTCCCAGTGTTCCCAGTGTATTTACACTCCCAGTGTTCCCAGTGTATTTACTCTCCCAGTGATGTCAGTGTATTTACTACCCCAGTGATGCCAGTGTGCTTACTCTCGCCCAGTGTTCCCAGTGTATTTATTCACCCAAAGTTCCCAGTATATTTACTCTCTACCAGTGTTCCCAGTCTATTTACGCTCCACGTTTTACCAGTGCATTTACTCTCCCAGTGTCCCCAGTGTGCTTACACACTCCCAGTGTTTGCAATTTATTTACTCTCCCAGTGATCGCAGTGTATTTACTCCCCCTGTGTTCTCAGTTTATTTAAGCTCTGCGTGTTCCCAATATAGTTACTGGCACAGTGTTCCCAGTATATTTCCCCCCCCAGTGTTCCGAATATATTTACTGGCACGGTGTTGCCAGTGTATTTTCTCTCCCGGTGTTTTGAATATAGGTACACTGCCAGTGTTCCTAGTTTATTTACTCTCTACCAGTGTTCCCAGTGCATTTACTCACAGTGTTCCCAGTATATTTACTCTCCCAGTTTTCCCAGTGGTTTTATTCTCCCAGTGTTCCCTGTGTAGTTATTCTCGGAGTGCTCGCAGTGACTTTACATTCACAGTCTTCCCAGTAAATTTGCTCTCCTTGTGTCCCCAGTCCATTTGTCCTCTCAGTGCTCCCAGTCAGTTTACTCTCCCAGTATCCCCAGTGTATTTACTCTTCAGTGTTCGCAGTATATTTAATCTCCCAGTGTTTCCAGTGTATTTACACTTAGAGTGTTCTCAGTGTATTTACACTCACAGTGTTCCCAGTGTATTTATACTCCCAGTGTTGCCAATGTATGTACTCGCGCAGTGTTCCTCTTGTGCTTACTCTCTCGCAGTGTCCCCAGTGTATTTGCTCCCCCAGTGTCCCCAATATCGTTACACTACCAGTGTTCCCAGTGTATTTTACACCCCCAGTGTTTCCAGTGTATTTACGCTCCCAGTGCCCCCAATGTGTTTACTCTCCCAGTGTTCTCAGTGTATTTACACTCCCAGTGTTCCCAATGTATGTACTCGCCCAGCGTTCCTCCTGTGCTTACTCTTTCCCAGTGCTTCCAGTATAGCTAATCTTCAAGTTCTCCCAGTGAATTTACACTCCCAGTGTTCCCAATGTATGTACTCGCACAGTGTTCCTCGTGTGCTTACTCTCTCTCAGTGTCCCCAGTGTATTTCCTCCCTCAGTGTATATAAATTTATAGTGTTGCCAGTATATGTACTCTCTTCCAGTGTTCCCAGTGTATTTATTCTCTCAATATTCCCAGTGTATTTAATCCCCCCAGTGTTCTCATTGTATTTTATCTCCCAGTGTTCCCAATGTATTTACTCTCCCAGTGTTCCCAGTTTATTAACCCTCCCAATGTTCTCAGTGTAGTTAAACTCCCAGTGCTCCCAATGTATTCACTCTCCCAGTGTGCCGAGTATTTTATTTTCCCAGTGTACCCAGTGTATTTACTCTCCCAGTGTTCCCAGTGTATTTACTCTCTCAGTATGCTTAATCGCTCCCAGTTTGCCAAGTTTATTTACTCTCCCAGTGTTCCCAATGTATTTGCGCTCTCAATCTTCCAATGTATTTAATCTCTCCAGGTGTTTCCAGCGTATTTACTCACCCAGTGTTCCCATTGTGTTTATGCTCCCATTATATTTACTCTCCAGATGTTCCCAGTGTATTACTATCCCAGTGTTTGCAGTATATTTACTCTTCCACTGTTCCCAGTGTGTTTACCCTCCCAGTCTATTTACTCTCCAGGCGTTCGCAGTGTATTACTCTCCCAGGGTTAGCAATGTATTTACTCTCCCAGTGTTCCCAGTGTATTTACTCTCTCAGTGTATTTACTCTCGCAGTGTTCCCGGCGTATTTACTCTCCCAGTGTTCCCAGTGTATTTACGCTCTCAGTGTTCCCAGGGAATTTACACTCGCATTGTTCCCAGTGTATTTAGTCTCTCAGTGTATTGACTCTCCCAGTGTTCCAAGAGTATGTATTCTCTCCCAGTGTACCCAGTGCATTTACTCTCCCAGTGTTCGCAGTGTACTTACTCTCCTAGTGTGCTTAATCTCCCCCAATTTTGCCAGTTTATTTTCTCTCCCAGTGTTCCCAATATAGTTGCTGTCTCAATATCCCAGGTGTATTTAATCTCTCCCAGTGTTTCCAGCGTATTTACTCTCCCAGTGTTCCCAGTGTGTTTACTCTCTCAATCTTCCAGGTGTATTTAATCTCTCCCAGTGTTTCTTGCATATTTACTCACCCAGTGGACCCATTGTGTTTATGCTCCCAGTCTATTTACTCTCCAGGTGTTCGCAGTGTATTACTCTCCCAATGTTAGCAGTGTATTTACTCTCCCAGTGTTCCCAGCGTATTGACTCTCCCAGTGTTCCCAGTGTATTTACTCTCTCAGTGTATTTATTCTCGCAGTGTTCCCAGCGCATTTACTCTCACAGCGTGCCCAGTGTATTTACGCTCCCAGTGTTCCCAGTGTATTTACTCCCCCAGTGCTCCCAGTGTATTTAGTCTCCCAGTGTACTGACACTCCCAGTGTTCCAAGAGTAGGTATTCTCTCCCAGTGTACCCAGTGCATTTACTCTCCCAGTGTTCGCAGCATATTTACTCTCCCAGTGTGCTTAATCTCTCCCAATTTTCCCAGTTTATATACTGTCCCAGTGTTCCCAGTGTTTTTACGATCCCAATGTTCCCAGTGCATTTACTCTCCCAGTGTTCGCAGTGCATTTACTCTCCCAATGTGTTTAATTTCTCCCAGTTCCCAGTTTACTTACTCTACCAGTGTTTCCAGTGTTATTATCCTCCAGGGTTCCAAGTGTCGTTGTTCTCGCTGTGTTCTCAGTGTATATAATCTCAGTGTTCCCAGTGTATAACCCTCCCAGTGTTCCCAATCTATTTACTCTCCCAGTGTTTCCAGTGTATTTGCCCACTCCCAGTATTCCCAGTGCTATTACTCTCCCAATGTTCCAGGTGTATTATTCTCCAAGTGCACCCAGTTTTTTTTACTCTCCCAGTGCTCCCAATGTGTTTACTCTCCCAGTGTTCGCAGTGTATATACTCTCCCAGTGTTCCTGATGTATTTACACTCCCAGTGTGCCGAGTAGTTTATTCTCCCAGTGTCCCCAGTGCATTTACTCTCCCAGTGTACCTAATTTCTCCCAGTGTTCCCAGTGTAGTTCCTCTCCCAGTGTTCACAGTGTATTTAATCACCCAGTGTGCTTAATCTCTCCCAGTTTTCCCAGTGAATTTACTCTCCCAGTGTTCCCAATGCATTTGCTCGCTCAATGTTCCAGGTGTATTTAATCTCCCCCAGTCTTTCCAGCGTATTTACTCTCCCAGTGTCCCCAGTGTATTTACTCTCCCAGTCTATTTACTCTCCAGGTGTTCACAGCGTATTTACTCTCCCAGTATTCCCAGTGTATTTACTCTCCCAGTGTTCCCTATGTATTTACTCTCCCAGTATTCCCAGTGTATTTACTCTCCCAGTGTTCCCTATGTATTTACTCTCACAGTATTCCCAGTGTATTTACTCCCCAAGTGTTCGCAATGGCTTTAGTCTCCCAGTGGTATTACTCTCCCAGTGTTCACAGTGTATTGACTCTCCCAGTGTTCCCAGAGTATTTATTCTCTCCCAGTATACTCAGTACATTTACTATCCTAGTGTTCGCAGTGTATTTACTCTCCCAGTGTGTTTAATCTCTCCCAGTTTTCCCAGTTTAATTACTCTCCCAGTGTTTCCAATGTATTTACCCACTCGCAGTGTTCCCAGTGTTATTACTCTCCCAGTGTTCCCACTGTCTTTACTCTCTCAGTGTTTCCAGAGCATGTAATCTCAGTGCTCCCAGTGTATTTACACTGCCAGTAATCCCAGTGCTATTACTCTCCCAGTGGCCCCAGTGTCTTTACTCTCCCAGTCCCCCAGTGCATTTAGATTCCCAGTGTTCCCAGTGTGCTTACTCTCTCCCAGTGTTCCTAATGTATTTACACTCCCTGTGTTGCCAGTATATTTACTATCTTCCAGTGTTCCCAGTGTATTCACTCTCACAGTGTTCCCCGTGTATTTACTCTCCCAGTATTCCCAATGTATTTAATCTCTCCCAGTCTTCCCAGTATCGTTACTCCCCCAGTATTCCCAATGTATTTACTCGCGCAGTGTTCCCAGTGTATTTACACTCCCAGTGTTCCCAATGTATGTACTCTCGCAGTGTTCCCAGTTGAGTTACCCTCCCAATGTTCTCAGTGTAATTGATCTCCCAGTGCTACCAGTGTATTTACACTCCCAGTGTTCGCATTATATTTATTTTCCCAGTGTTCCAAGTGTATTTAACCACTCCCAGTATTCCCAGTCTATTTACTCTCCCTGTGTTGCCAATATATTTAATATTGACCAGAGTTCCCAGAGTGTTTACTCACCCAGTGTTCTCAGTGTATTTACTGTCCGAGTGTTCCCACTGTATTTAGTCTCTCCCAGTGTTCCCAGTGTATTTACTCTCCCAGTCTTCACAATGTATTTGCTCTCTAAGCGACCAAATTGATTTAATCTCGCCCAGTATTCCCAGTGTATTTACTCTCCCAGTCTATTTATTCTCCCAGTGTTCCCAGTATATTACTCTCCCAGTGTTCCCAATCTATTTACTCTCCCAGTGTTCCCAGTGCCTTTACTCTCCCCGTGTTCCCAGTGTATATACACGCAGTGTTGCCAGTGTATTTCCTCTGCCAGTAATCTCAGTGATAATACTCTCCCAGGGTTCCCAGTGTCTTTACTCTCCCAGTGTTCCCAGTCTATTTAAATTCCCAGTGTTCGCCGTGTCCTTACTCTCTCCCAGTGTTCCTAGTGTATTTACGCTCCCTGTTGCCAGTATATTTACTCTCTACCAGTGTTCCAAGTATATTTACGTTCCCAGTGCTCCCAATGTATTCACTCTCCCAGGGTGCCGAGTATTTTACTCTCACAGTGTTCCCAGTGTATTTACTCTCCCAGTGTGCTTAAACTCCCCCAGTGTACCCAGTGTATTTCCTCTCCCAGTGTTCGCAGTCTATTACTCTCCAATTGTGCATAATCTCTCCCAGATTTCCAGTATATTTTCTCTCCCAGTGTTCCCAATGTATTTTCTCTCTCAATATTCCAGGTGTACTTTATCTCTCCCAATGTTCCCAGTGTATTTACTCTGCCAGTAATCCCAGTGCTATTACTCTCCCAGTGGCCCCAGTGTCTTTACTCTCCCAGTCTTCCCAGTGCATTTAGATTCCCAGTGTTCCCAGTGTGCTTACTCTCTCCCAGTGTTCCTAATGTATTTACACTCCCTGTGTTGCCAGTATATTTACTCTCTTCCAGTGTTCCCAGTGTATTCACTCTCACAGTGTTCCCAGTGTATTTACTCTCCCAGTATTCCCAATGTATTTAATCTCTCCCAGTCTTCCCAGTTGAGTTACCCTCCAAATGTTCTCAGTGTAATTGATCTCCCAGTGCTACCAGTGTATTTACACTCCCAGTGTTCGCATTATATTTATTTTCCCAGTGTTCCAAGTGGATTTACCCACTCCCAGTATTCCCAGTCTAATTACTCTCCCTGTGTTGCCAATATATTTAATATTGACCAGAGTTCCCAGAGTGTTTACTCACCCAGTGTTCTCAGTGTATTTACTGTCCGAGTGTTCCCACTGTATTTAGTCTCTCCCAGTGTTCCCAGTGTATTTACTCTCCCAGTCTTCACAATGTATTTGCTCTCTAAGCGACCAATTTGATTTAATCTCGCCCAGTATTCCCAGTGTATTTACTCTCCCAGTCTATTTATTCTCCCAGTGTTCCCAGTATATTACTCTCCCAGTGTTCCCAATCTATTTACTCTCCCAATGTTTCCAGTGTATTTACCCACTCCCGGTGTTCCCAGTGCCTTTACTCTCCCAGTGTTCCCAGTGCCTTTACTCTCCCCGTGTTCCCAGTGTATATACACGCAGTGTTGCCAGTGTATTGCCTCTGCCAGTAATCTCAGTGATAATACTCTCCCAGGGTTCCCAGTGTCTTTACTCTCCCAGTGTTCCCAGTCTATTTAAATTCCCAGTGTTCCCCGTGTCCTTACTCTCTCCCAGTGTTCCTAGTGTATTTACGCTCCCTGTTGCCAGTATATTTACTCTCTACCAGTGTTCCAAGTATATTTACGCTCCCAGTGCTCCCAATGTATTCACTCTCCCAGGGTGCCGAGTATTTTACTCTCACAGTGTTCCCAGTGTATTTACTCTCCCAGTGTGCTTAAACTCCCCCAGTGTACCCACTGTATTTCCTCTCCCAGTGTTCGCAGTCTATTACTCTCCCATTGTGCATAATCTCTCCCAGATTTCCAGTTTATTTTCTCTCCCAGTGTTCCCAATGTATTTTCTCTCTCAATATTCCAGGTGTACTTTATCTCTCCCAGTGTTCCCAGTGTATTTACTCTCTCAGTGTTCCCAGTGCATTTATTCTCTCCCAGTGTACCCAGTGTATTTACTCTCCCAGTGTTCGCAGTGTATTTACTCTCCCAGTATGTGTAATCTCTCCCAATTTTCCAAGTTTACTTACTCTCCCAGTATTTCCAGTGTTATTACTCTCCCAGTTTTCCCAGCGGCTTTACTCTCCCCGTGTTTCCAGTGTCTTTACTCGCGCAGCGTTCCCAGTGTATTTAAATTCCCAGTGTTCCCAGTGTGCTTACTCTCTCCCAGTGTTCCTAGTGTATTTACGTTCCCTGTGTTGCCAGTATGTTTACTCTCTACCAGTGCCCCCAGTGTATGTACTCTCCCAGTGTTCCCAGTGTATTTACTCTCCCAGTATTTCCAATGTAGTTAATCTTTCCCAATGTTCCCAGTGTATTTACTCTCCAAGACTTCATAGCGTATTTGCTCTCCCAGCCTTCCGAGTTCATTTACTCTCTCCCAGTGTTCCCAGTTCATTTACTCTCCCAGTATTTCCAATGTATTTAATCTCTCCCAATGTTCCCAGTGTATTTGCTCTCCCAGCTTTCCGAGTTTATTTACTATCTCCCAGTGTTCCCAGTGTATTTACTCTCTCAATGTTCCCAGTGTATATAATCCCGACCAGTGTTCTCATTGTATTTATCTCCCAGTGTCCCCAATGTAATTACTCACGCAGTGTTCCCAGTCTATTTACACTCCCAGTGTTCCCAATGTATGTACTCTCCCAGTGTTCTCAGTTTATTTACCCTGCCAATGTTCTCAGTGTATTTACACGTCCTGTGTTTGCAGTGTATTTACTTCCCCAGTGTTCCCATTGTATTTATTCTCTCCCAATGTTGACAGTATATTCACTCTCCCAGTTTTCCCAGAGTATTCACTCTCCCAGTGTTTCCAATATATTTACTCTCCCAGTGTTCCCAGTGTATTTACTCTCCCCGTGTTCCCATTGAATGTATTCTCCTTGTGTCCCCACTGTATTTACCCTCTCAGTGGTCCCAATCTACTTACTCTCCCCGTGTCCCCAGTGCATTTACTCTCTCAGTGCTCCTAGTGTATTTTCTCTCCCCGTGTTCCCAGTGTTTTTACTCTCCCAGTGTTCCGAGTATCTATACACTCCTAGTATCCCCAGTGTATTTAAGTTCCCGGTATTCCGCGTGTATTTACTCTCACAGTAATCACATTGTTTTACTCTCCCAGTGTTCCCAGTGTATTTACTCTCCCAGTGTTCCCAGTGCATTTAAACTCCCAGTGTCCCCAGAGTGCTTACACTCTCCCAGGTTCCCACTGTATTACTCTCCCCGTCTTCACAGTTTATTTTCTCTCCCAGTGCTCGCAGTTTATTTAATCTCTCCCAGTATTCCCAGTGTATTTACTCTCCCAGTCTATTTACTCACCCAGTGTTCCCAATGTATTTATTCTCTCAGTATTCCCAGTGTATTTACTCTCCCTGTATTCCCAATGTATTTACTCTCCAAATCGATTTAGTCTCCCAGTGTTCCCGATATATTTACTCTCCCAATGTCCCCAGTATATTTACTCTCCCAGTGTTTCCAATCTATTTACTCTCCCAGTGTTTCCAGTGTATTTACCCACTCCCAGTGTTCCCAGTGTTATTACTCTCTCAGTGTTCCCAGTGTCTTTACTCTCCGGGTGTTCCCAGTGTTTATAAACTCAGTGTTCCAAATGCATTTACTCTGCCAGTAATTCCAGTGATATCACTCTCCCAGTGTTCCCAGTGTTTTGCTCTCCCAGTGTCCCCAGTGTATTTAAATTCCCAGTGTTCCCAGTGTACTTACTCTCTCCCAGTGTTCCCAGTGTATTTCCTCGCCCAGTGTTCGCAGTGTATTTGCTCTCCCAGCCATCCGAGTGTATATACTCTCTCCCAGTGTTCCCAGTGCATTTACTCTCCCAGTATTCCCAATGTATTTAATATCTCCCAATGCTCCAAGTGTATTTACTCTCCCAGTCTTCACAGTGTATTTGCTCTCCCAGCCTTCCGAGTTTATTTACTCTCTCCCAGTGTTCCCAGTGTATTTACTCACTCAATGTTCCCAGTGTATATAATCCCGCCCAGTATTCTCGTTGTATTTATCTCCCAGTGTTCCCAATGTATTTACTCACGCAGTGTTCCCAGTCTATTTACACTCCCAGTGTTCCCAATGTATGTACTCTCCCAGTGTTCCCAGTTTATTTACCCTGCCAATGTTCTCAATGTACTTACACGTCCTGTGTTTGCAGTGTATTTACTTCCCCAGTGTTTCCAATGTATTTATTATCTCCCAATGTTGACAGTATATTCACTCTCCCAGTTTTCCCAGAGTATTCACTCTCCCAGTGTTTCCAATATATTTACTGTCCCAGTGTTCCAGTGTATTTACTCTCCCCGTGTTCCCATTGAATGTATTCTCCTTGTGTCCCCATTGTATTTACCCTCCCAGTGTTCCCATACTACTTACTCTCCCCGTGCCCCCAGTGCATTTACTCTCTCGGTGATCCTAGTGTATTTTCCCTCACAGTGTTCCCGATGTTTTACTCTCCCAGTGTTCCCAGTGTCTATACACTCCTAGTATTCCCAGTGTATTTAAGTTCCCAGTGTTCCCAGTGTATTTACTCTCCCAGTAATCCCAGTGTTTTACTCTCCCAGTGTTCCCAGTGTCTTTATTCTGCCAGTGTTCCCAGTGCATTTACACTCCCAGTGTTCCCAGAGTGCTTACTCTCTCCCAGGTTCCCACTGTATTTACTCTCCCAGTCTTCACAGTTTATTTGCTCTCTCAGTGCTCGCAGTTTATTTAATCTCGCCCAGTATTCCCAGTGTATTTACTCTCCAAGTCTATTTATTCTCCCAGTATTCCCAGTGTATTACTCTCCCAGTGTTCCCAGTGTATTTACTTTCCCGGTGTTCCCAGTGTATTTACTCACCCAGTGTTCCCAATGTATTTATTCTCTCAGTATTCCCAGTGTATTTACTCTCCCTGTGTTGCCAATATATTTAATCTCTACCAGTGTTTCGAGAGTGTTTACTGACCCAGCGTTCCCAGTGTATTTACTCTCCGAATGTTCCCACTGTATTTAATATCTCCCAGTGTTCCCAATGTATTACTCTGCCAGTGTATTTACCCTCTCAATATGATCAGTGCATTTAGTCTCCCTGTGTTGCCAATATATGTAATCTTCACCAGAGTTCCCAGAATGTTTACTCGCCCAGTGTTCCCAGTGTATTTACTCTCCCAGTCTTCACAATTTATTTGCTCTCTCAGCGATCCAAGTTGATTTAATCTCTCCCAGTGTTCCCAGTTTATTTACTCTCCCAGTCTATTTATTCTCCCAATGTTCCCGGTATATTACTCTCCTAGTGTTCCCAAAGTATTTACTCTCCCAGTGTTCGCAGTGTATTTATTCTCCCAGTGTTCCCGATGTATTTACACTCCCAGTGTGCCGAGAATTTTATTCTCCTAGTGTCCAGAGTGTATTTACTCTCACAGTGTACTTAATCTCTCCCAGTGTACCCAGTGTGTTTCCACCCCTAGTGTTCGCAGTGTATTTACTCTCCCAGTGTGCTTAATCTCTCCCAGTTTTCCCAGTTTATTTGCTCTCCCAGTGTTCCCAATGTATTTGCTCGCTCAATGTTCCAGGTGCATTTATTCTCTCCCAGTCTTTACAACGTATTTATACTCCCATTGTTCCCAGCGTATTTACTCTCCCAGTATTCCAAGTGTATTTTCTCCCTCAGTGTTCGCAATGCCTTTAGTCTCCCAGTGGTATTACTCTCCCAGTGTTCACAGTGTATTGACTCTCCCAGTGTTCCCAGAGTATTTATTCTCTCCCAGTGTACCCAGTACCTTTACTCTCCTAGTGTTCCCAGTGCTATTACTCTCCCATGTTCCCAGAGTATGTAAACTCAGTGCTCCCAGTGTATTTACACTGCCAGTAATCCCAGTGTTATTACTCTCCCAGTGTTCACAGTGTCTTTCCGCTCCCAGTGTTCCATGTGTATTTAAATTCCCAGTGTTCCCAGTGTGCTCAATCTCTCCCAATTTTCCTAATGTATTTACGCTCCCCGTGTTGCCAGTATATTTACTCTCTTCCAGTATTCCCAATGTATTTATTCTCTCCCAGTGTTCCCATGTATTTACTCTCTCAATGTTCCCAGTTTATTAAATCACTCCCAGTGTTCCCAATGTATTTACTCTCTCAATGTTCCCAGTGTATTAAATCCCTCCCAGTGTTCCCAATGTATTTACTCGCGCAGTGTTCCCAGTGCATTTACACTCCCAGTGTTCCCAATGCATGTACTCTCCCAGAGTTCCCAGTTTAGTTACCCTCCCAATGTTCTCAGTGTAATTAATCTCCCAGTGCTACCAGTGTATTTACTCTCCCAGTTCGCATTGTATTTACTTTCCCATTGTTCCGAGTGTATTTAATCTCCCCCAGTGTCCACAGTCTATTTACTCTCCCAGTGTTCCCAGTGTATTTATTCTCCCAGTGTTACCACCATATTTACGGCCCCAGTGTTCCCAGTGTCTTTACTCTCCCAGTGTTCCCAGTGTATTTATTCTCCCAGTGTTACCAATATATTTACGGTCCCAGTGTTCCCAGTGTTGCTACTCTCCCAGTGTTCCCAGTGTATTTAAATTCCCAGTGTTCCCAGTGTGCTTACTCGCTCCCAGTGTTCCCAATATATTTACGCTCCCTGCGTTGCCAGTACAGTTACTCTCTACCGGTGTATCTGGTGTATTTACTCTCCCAGTGTTCCCAGTGTATTTACTCTCTCCCGGTGTTCCCAGTGTATTTACTCGCGCAGTGTTCCCAGTGTATTTACACTTCCAGTGTTACCAATGTATATCCTCCCCCAGTGTATTTAATCTCCCCCAGTTTTCACAGTATATTTACTCTCTCAGTGTTCCCAGTGTATTTATTCTCCCAGCGTTCCCAGTATATTACTCTCCCAGTGTTCACAGTGTATTGACTCTTCCATTGTTCCCAGTGTATTTGTTCTCTCAATGTTCCAGGTATATTTAAATCTCCCAGTGCTCCAGCATATTTACTCTCCCACTGTTTCCAGCGTATTTACACTCCCAGTGTTCACAGTCTATTTACTCTCTCAGTATTCCAAATGTATTTACTCTCCAAATCTATTTACTCTCCCAGTGTTCCCAGTGTATTTACTTTCCCAGTATTCCCAATGTATTTACTCTCTCCCGGTGTTCGCAGTGTATTTACTCTCTCAATGTTGCCAGTGTATTAAATCCCCCCCAGTGTTCCCAATGTATTTACTCGCGCAGTGTTCCCAGTGTATTTACACTCCCAGTGTTACCAATGTATATACTCCCCAGTGTATTTAATCTCCCCCAGTTTTCATAGTATATTTACTCTCTCAGTGTTCCCAGTGTATTTATTCTCCCAGCGTTCCCAGTATATTACTCTCCCAGTGTTCCCAGTGTATTTATTCTCCCAGTGTTACCACCATACTTACGGTCCCAGTGTTTCCAGTGTCTTTACTCTCCCAGTGTTCCCAGTGTATTTATTCTCCCAGTGTTACCAATATATTTACGGTTCCAGTGTTCCCAGTGTTGTTACTCTCCCAGTGTTCCCAGTGTATTTAAATTCCCAGTGTTCCCAGTGTGATTACTCGCTCCCAGTGTTCCCAATGTATTTACGCTCCCTGCGTTGCCAGTACATTTACTCTCTACCGGTGTCTCTAGTGTATTTACTCTCCCAGTGTTCCCAGTGTGTTTACTTTCCCAGTATTCCCAATGTATTTACTCTCTCCCGGTGTTCTCAGTGTATTTACTCTCTCAATGATGGCAGTGTATTAAATCCACCGCAGTGTTCCCAATGTATTTACTCGCGCAGTGTTCCCAGTGTATTTCCACTCACAGTGTTACCAATGTATATACTCCCCCAGTGTATTTAATCTCCCCCAGTTTTCACAGTATATTTACTCTCTCAGTGTTCCCAGTGTATTTATTCTCCCAGCGTTCCCAGTATATTAATCTCCCAGTGTTCACAGTGTATTGACTCTTCCATTGTTCCCAGTGTATTTGTTCTCTCAATGTTCCAGGTATATTTAATCTCTCCCAGTGCTCCAGCATATTTACTCTCCCACTGTTTCCAGCGTATTTACACTCCCAGTGTTCACAGTCTATTTACTCTCTTAGTATTCCAAATGTATTTTCTCTCCAAATCTATTTACTCTCCCAGTGTTCCCAATATATTTACTCTCCCAGTGTTCCCAGTGTTTTTTCTTTCCCAGTGTTCACAATCCATTTACTCTCCCAGTGTTTCCAGTGTATTTACCCACTCCCAGTGTTCCCAGTGTTATTACTCTCCCAGTGTTCCCCGTGCCTTTATTCTCCGGGCGTTCCCAGTGTTTATAAACTCAGTGTTCCAAGTGCATTTACTCTGCCAGTAAGTCCAGTGATATCACTCTCCCAGTGTTCCCAGTGTCTTTACTCTCCCAGTGTCCCCAGTGTATTTAAATTCCAGGTGTCCCCAGTGTACTTACTCTCTCCCAGTGTACCCATTGTATTTCCTCTCCCAGTGTTCGCAGTGTATTTACTCTCCCAGTGTGCTTAATCTCTCCCAGTTTTCCAGTTTATTTACTCTCACAGTGTTCCCAATGCATTTTCTCTCTCAATATTCCAGATGTATTCTATCTCTCCCAGTGTTTCCAGCGTATTTACTCTCCCAGTGTTCCCAGTATATTTACTCTCCCAGTCTATTTACTCTCCAGGTGTTCCCAGTGTATTACTCTCTCAGTGATTGCAGTGCATTTACTCTCCCAGTGTTCCCAGTGTATTTACTCTCCCAGTGTATTTACTCTCTCAATTATCCCAGCGTATTTACTCTCCCAGTTTTCCCAGTGTATTTTATCTCCCAGTGTCCCCAGTGTATTTTCTCGCTCAGTGTTCCCAGTGCATTTACTCACCAGTGTTCCCAATGTATTTACTCTCTCAGTGTTCCCAGTGTATTTATTCTCTCCCAGTGTACCCAGTGCATATACTCTCCCAGTGTTCGCAGTGTATTTACTCTCCCAGTACGTTTAATCTCTCCCAATTTCCCCAGTTTATTTACTCTCCCAGTGTTTCCAGTATTATTACTCTCCCAGTGTTCCCAGTGGCTTTACTCTCCCCATGTTCCCAGTGTATATACACGCAATGTTCCCAGTGTGTTTACTCTGCCAGTAATCCCAGTGATATTACTCTATCAATGTTCCCAGTGTCTTTACTCTCCCAGTGTTCCCAGTGTATTTAAATTCCCAGTGTTCCCAGTGTGCTTACTCTCTCCCAGTGTTCCTAGTGTATTTGCACTCCGTGTTGCCAGTATGTTGACTCTCTACCAGTGTCCCCAGTGTATGTACTCCCCCAGTGTTCCCAGTGTATTTACTCTCCCAGTATTCCCAATGTATTTAATCTCTCCCAATGTTCCCAGTGTAGTTAATCTCCCAGACTTCACAGTGTATTTGCTCTCCCAGCCATCCGAGTTTATATACTCTCTCCCAGTGTTCCCAGTGCATTTACTCTCCCAGTATTCCCAATGTATTTAATATCTCCCAATGCTCCAAGTGTATTTACTCTCCCAGTCTTCACAGTGTATTTGCTCTCCCAGCCTTCCGAGTTTATTTACTCTCTCCCAGTGTTCCCAGTGTATTTACTCTCTCAATGTTCCCAGTGTATATAATCCCGCCCAGTGTTCTCATTGTATTTATCTCCCAGTGTTCCCAATGTATTTACTCACGCAGTGTTCCCAGTCTATTTACACTCCCAGTGTTCCCAATGTATGTACTCTCCCAGTGTTCCCAGTTTATTTACCCTGCCAATGTTCTCAGTGTACTTACACGTCCTGTGTTTGCAGTGTATTTACTTCCCCAGTGTTCCCAATGTATTTATTCTCTCCCAATGTTGACAGTATATTCACTCTCCCAGTTTTCCCAGAGTATTCACTCTCCCAGTGTTTCCAATATATTTACTGTCCCAGTGTTCCCAGTGTATTTACTCTCCCTGTGTTCCTATTGAATGTATTCTCCTTGTGTCCCCATTGTATTTACCCTCTCTTGTGTTCCCATACTACTTACTCTCCCCGTGCCCCCAGTGCATTTACTCTCTCAGTACTCCTAGTGTCTTTTCTCTCACAGTGTTCCCAATGTTTTACTCTCCCAGTGTTCCCAGTGTCTATACACTCCCAGTATTCCCAGTGTATTTAAGTTCCCAGTGTTCCCAGAGTGCTTACTCTCTCCCAGGTTCCCACTGTATTTACTCTCCCAGTCTTCACAGTTTATTTGCTCTCTCAGTGCTCGCAGTTTATTTAATCTCTCCCAGTATTCCCAGGGTATTTACTCTCCAAGTCTATTTATTCTCCCAGTGTTCCCAGTGTATTACTCTCCCAGTGTTCCCAGTGTATTTACTTTCCCGGTGTTCCCTGTGTATTTACTCACCCAGTGTTCCCAATGTATTTATTCTCTCAGTATTCCCAGTGTATTTACTCTCCCTGTGTTGCCAATATATTTAATCTCTACCAGTGTTTCCAGAGTGTTTACTGACCCACCGTTCCCAGTGTATTTTCTCTCCGAGTGGTCCAACTGTAGTTAATATCTCCCAGTGTTCCCAATGTATTACTCTGCCAGTGTATTTACCCTCTCAATATGATCAGTGTATTTAGTCTCCCTGTGTTGCCAATATATTTAATCTTTACCAAAGTTCCCAGAATGTTTACTCACCCAGTGTTCCCAGTGTATTTACTCTCCCAGTCTTCACAGTTTATTTGCTCTCTCAGCGATCCAGGTTGATTTAATCTCTCCCAGTGTTCCCAGTGTATTTAGTCTCCCAGTCTTTTTATTCTCCCAGTGTTCCCGGTATATTACTCTCCCAGTGTTCCCAGTTTATTTACTCTCCCAGTGTTCCCAAAGTATTTACTCTCCCAGTGTTCGCAGTGTATTTATTCTCCCAGTGTTCCCGATGTATTTACACTCCCAGTGTGCCGAGTATTTTATTCTCCTAGTGTCCCCAGTGTATTTACTCTCCCAGTGTACTTAATCTCTCCCAGTGTACCCAGTGTATTTCCACCCCTAGTGTTCGCAGTGTATTTACTCTCCCAGTGTGCTTAATCTCTCCCAGTTTTCCCAGTTTATTTGCTCTCCCAGTGTTCCCAATGTATTTGCTCGCTCAATGTTCCAGGTGCATTTATTCTCTCCCAGTCTTTGCAGCGTATTTACACTACCATTGTTCCCAGTGTATTTACTCTCCCAGTCTATTTACTCTCCAGGTGTTCCCAGCGTATTTACTCTCCCAGTATTCCCAGTGTATTTACTCTCCCAGTGTTCACTATGTATTTACTCTCCCAGTATTCCAAGTGTATTTTCTCCCTCAGTGTTCGCAATGCCTTTAGTCTCCCAGTGGTATTACTCTCCCAGTGTTCACAGTGTATTGACTCTCCCAGTGTTCCCAGAGTATTTATGCTCTCCCAGTGTACCCAGTACATTTACTCTCCTAGTGTTCCCAGTGCTATTACTCTCCCATGTTCCCAGAGTATGTAAGCTCAGTGCTCCCAATGTATTTGCACTGCCAGTAATCCCAGTGTTATTACTCTCCCAGTGTTCACAATGTCTTTACGCTCCCAGTGTGCCATGTGTATTTAAATTCCCAGTGTTCACAGTGTGCTTACTCTCTCCCAATGTTCCTAATATATTTACGCTCCCCGTGTTGCCAGTATATTAACTCTCTTACAGTATTCCCAATGTATTTACTCTCTCCCAGTGTTCCCATGTATTTACTCTCTCAATGTTCCCAGTGTATTAAATCACTCCCAGTGTTCCCAATGTATTTACTCTCTCAATGTTCCCAGCGTATTATATCCCTCCCAGTGTTCCCAATGTATTTACTCGCGCAGTGTTCCCAGTGTATTTACACTCCCAGTGTTCCCAATGTATGTACTCTCCCAGTGTTCCCAGTTTGGTTACCCTCCCAATGTTCTCAGTGTAATTAATCTCCCAGTGCTACCAGTGTATTTACTCTCCCAGTTCGCATTGTATTTACTTTCCCATTGTTCCGAGTGTATTTAATCTCCCCCAGTGTCCACAGTCTATTTACTCTCCCAGAGTTCCCAGTGTATTTATTCTCCCAGTGTTACGACCATATTTACGGTCCCAGTGTTCCCAGTGTTTTTACTCTCCCAGTGTTCCCAGTGCATTTATTCTCCCAGTGTTACCAATATATTTACGGTCCCAGTGTTCCCAGTGTTGTTACTCTCCCAGTGTTCCCAGTGTATTTAAATTCCCAGTGTTCCCAGTGTGCTTACTCGCTCCCAGTGTTCCCAATGTATTTACGCTCCCTGCGTTGCCAGTACATTTACTCTCTACCGGTGCCTCTAGTGTATTTACTCTCCCAGTGTTCCCAGTGTATTTACTTTCCCAGTATTCCCAATGTATTTACTCTCTCCCGGTGTTCCCAGTGTATTTACTCTCTCAATGTTGCCAGTGTATTAAATCCCCCCAGTGTTCCCAATGTATTTACTCGCGCAGTGTTCCCAGTGTATTTACACTCACAGTGTTACCAATGTATGTACTCCCCCAGTGTATTTAATCTCCCCCAGTTTTCACAGTATATTTGCTCTCTCAGTGTTCCCAGTGTATTTAGTCTCCCAGCGTTCCCAGTATATTACTCTCCCAGTGTTCACAGTGTAATGACTCTTCCATTGTTCCCAGTGTATATGTTCTCTCAATGTTCCAGGTATATTTAATCTCTCCCAGTGCTCCAGCATATTTACTCTCCCACTGTTTCCAGCGTATGTCCACTCCCAGTGTTCACAGTCTATTTACTCTCTCAGCATTCCCAATGTATTTACTCTCCAAATCTATTTACTCTCCCAGTGTTCCCAATGTATTTACTCTCCCAGTGTTCCCAGTGTTTTTCTTTCCCAGTGTTCCCAATCCATTTACTCTCCCAGTGTTTCCATTGTATTTACCCACTCCCAGTGTTCCCAGTGTTATTACTCTCCCAGTGTTCCCAGTGCCTTTACTCTCCGGGTGTTCCCAGTGTTTATAAACTCAGTGTTCCAAGTGCATTTACTCTGCCAGTAATTCCAGTGAGATCACTCTCCCAGTGTTCCCAGTGTCTTTACTCTCCCAGTGTCCCCAGTGTATTTAAATTCCCAGTGTTCCCAGTGTACTTACTCTCTCCCAGTGTACCCAGTGTATTTCCTCTCCCAGTGTTCGCAGTGTATTTACTCTCCCAGTGTGCTTAATCTCTCCTAGTTTTCCAGCGTATTTACTCTCCCAGTGTTCCCAATGTATTTGCTCTCTCAATATTCCAGATGTATTTTTTCTCTCACAGTGTTTCCAGCGTATTTACTCTCCCAGTGTTCCCAGTATGTTTACTCTCCCAGTCTATTTACTCTCCAGGTGTTCCCAGTGTATTACTCTCTCAGTGATTGCAGTGTATTTACTCTCACAGTGTTTCCAGTGTATTTACTCTCCCAGTGTATTTACTCTCTCAATGATCCCAGCGTATTTACTCTCCCAGTGTTCCCAGTGTATTTTCTCTCCCAGTGTCCCCAGTGTATTTTCTCGCTCAGTGTTCCCAGTGTATTTACTCACCAGTTTCCCCAATGTATTTACTCTCTCAGTGTTCCCAGTGTATTTACTCTCCCAGTATGTTTAATCCCTCCCAATTTTCCCAGTTTACTCACTCTCCCAGTGTTTCCAGTGGTATTACTCTCCCAGTGTTCCCAGTGGCTTTAATCTCCCCGTGTTCCCAGTGTATATACACGCAATGTTCCCAGTGTGTTTACTCTGCCAGTAATCCCAGTGATATTACTCTCCCAATGTTCCCAGTGTCTTTACTCTCCCAGTGTTCCCAGCGTATTTAAATTCCCAGTGTTCCCAGTGTGCCTACTCTCTCCCAGTGTTCCTAGTGTATTTACACTCCGTGTTGCCAGTATGTTGACTCTCTACCAGTGTCCCCAGTGTATGTACTCCCCCAGTGTTCCCACTGTATTTACTCTCCCAGTATTCCCAATGTATTTAATCTCTCCCAATGTTCCCAGTGTAGTTATTCTCCAAGACTTCACAGTGTATTTGCTCTCCCAGCCATCCGAGTTTATATACTCTCTCCCAGTGTTCCCAGTGCATTTACTCTCCCAGTATTCCCAATGTATTTAATATCTCCCAATGTTCCAAGTATATTTACTCTCCCAGTCTTCACATTGTATTTGCTCTCCCAGCCTTCCGAGTTTATTTACTCTCTCCCAGTGTTCCCAGTGTATTTACTCTCTCAATGTTCCCAGTGTATATAATCCTGCCCAGTGTTCTCATTGTATTTATCTCCCAGTGTTCCCAATGTATTTACTCTCCCAGTGTTCCCAGTTTATTTACACTGCCAATGTTCTCAGTGTACTTACACGCCCTGTGTTTGCAGTGTATTTACTTCCCCAGTGTTCCCAATGTATTTATTCTCTCCCAATGTTGACAGTATATTCACTCTCCCAGTTTTCCCAGAGTATTCACTCTCCCAGTGTTTCCAATATATTTACTGTCCCAGTGTTCCCAGTGTATTTACTCTCCCCGTGTTCCCATTGAATGTATTCTCCTTGTGTCCCCATTGTATTTACCCTCTCAGTGTTCCCATACTACTTACTCTCCCCGTGCCCCCAGTGCATTTACTCTCTCAGTGCTCCTAGTGTATTTTCTCTCACATTGTTCCCAATGTTTTACTCTCCCAGTGTTCCCAGTGTCTATACACTCCTCGTATTCCCAGTGTATTTAAGTCCCCAGTGTTCCCAGTGTATTTACTCTCCCAGTAATCCCAGTGTTTTTACTCGCCCAGTGTTCCCAGTGGCTTTACTCTCCCAGTGTTCCCAATGTATTTACTCACGCAGTGTTCCCAGTCTATTTACACTCCCAGTGTTCCCAATGTATGTACTCTCCCAGTGTTCCCAGTGTATTTACCCTGCCAACGTTTTCAGTGTACTTACACGTCCTGTGTTTGCAGTGTATTTACTTCCCCAGTGTTCCCAATGTATTTATTCTCTCCCAATGTTGACAGTATATTCACTCTCCCAGTTTTCCCAGAGTATTCACTCTCCCAGTGTTTCCAATATATTTACTGTCCCAGTGTTTCCAGTGTATTTACTCTCCCCGTGTTCCCATTGAATGTATTCTACTTGTGTCCCCATTTTATTCACCCTCTCAGTGTTCCCATACTACTTACTCTCCCCGTGCCCCCAGTGCATTTACTCTCTCAGTGCTCCTAGTGTATTTTCTCTCACAGTGTTCCCAATGATTTCTCTCCCAGTGTTCCCAGTGTCTTTACTCTGCCAGTGTTCCCAGTGTATTTACACTCCCAGTGTTCCCAGAGTGCTTACTCTCTCCCAGGTTCCCACTGTATTTACTCTCCCAGTCTTCACAGTTTATTTGCTGTCTCAGTGCTTGCAATTTATTTAATCTCTCCCAGTATTCCCAGTGTATTTACTATCCCAGTGTTCCCAGTGTATTTACTCACCCAGTGTTCCCAATGTATTTATTCTCTCAGTATTCCCAGTATATTTACTCTCCCTGTGTTGCCAATATATTTAATCTCTACCAGTGTTTCCAGAGTGTTTACTGACCCAGCGTTCCCAGTGTATTTACTCTCCGAGTGCCCCCACTGTATTTAATATCTCCCAATGTTCCCAATGTATTACTCTGCCAGTGTATTTACCCTCTCAATATGATCAGTGTATTTAGTCTCCCTGTGTTGCCAATATATTTAATCTTTACCAGAGTTCCCAGAATGTTTACTCACCCAGTGTTCCCATTGTATTTACTCTCCCAGTCTTCACAGTTTATTTGCTCTCTCAGCGATCCAAGTTGATTTAATCTCTCCCAGTGTTCCCAGTGTATTTATTCTCCCAGTCTTTTTATTCTCCCAGTGTTCCCGGTATATTACTCTCCCAGTGTTCCCAGTTTATTTACTCTCCCAGTGTTCCCAAAGTATTTACTCTCCCAGTGTTCGCAGTGTATTTACTCTCCCAGTGTTCCCGATGTATTTACACTCCCAGTGTGCCGAGTATTTTATTCTCCTAGTGTCCCCAGTGTATTTACTCTCCCAGTGTACTTAATCTCTCCCAGTGTACCCAGTGTATTTCCACCCCTAGTGTTCGCAGTGTATTTACTCTCCCAGTGTGCTTAATCTCTCCCAGTTTTCCCAGTTTATTTGCTCTCCCAATGTTCCCAATGTATTTGTTCGCTCAATGTTCCAGGTGCATTTATTCTCTCCCAGTCTTTCCAGCGTATTTACACTCCCATTGTTCCCAGTGTATTTACTCTCCCAGTCTATTTACTCTCCAGGTGTTCCCAGCGTATTTACTCGCCCAGTATTCCCAGTTTTTTACTCTCCCAGTGTTCACTATGTATTTACTCTCCCAGTATTCCAAGTGTATTATCTCCCTCAGTGTTCGCAATGCCTTTAGTCTCCCAGTGGCATTACTCTCCCAGTGTTCACAGTGTACTGACTCTCACAGTGTTCCCAGAGTATTTATTCTCTCCCAGTGTACCCAGTACATTTACTCTCCTAGTGTTCCCAGTGCTATTACTCTCCCATGTTCCCAGAGTATGTAAACTCAGTGCCCCTAGTGTATTTATACTGCCAGTAATCCCAGTGTTCACAGTGTCTTTACGCTCCCAGTGTGCCATGTGTATTTAAATTCCCAGTGTTCCCAGTGTGCTTACTCTCTCCCAATGTTCCTAATGTATTTACGCTCCCCGTGTTGCCAGTATATTTACTCTCTTCCAGTATTCCCAATGTATTTATTCTCTCCCAGTGTTCCCATGTATTTACTCTCTCAATGTTCCCAGTGTATTAAATCACTCCCAGTTTTCCCAATGTATTTACTCTCTCAATGTTCCCAGTGTATTAAATCCCTCCCAGTGTTCCCAATGTATTTACTCGTGCAGTTTTCCCAGTGGATTTACACTCCCAGTGTTCCCAATGTATGTACTCTCCCAGTGTTCCCAGTTTAGTTACCCTTCCAATGTTCTCAGTGTAATTAATCTCCCAGTGCTACCAGTGTATTTACTCTCCCAGTTCGCATTGTATTTACTTTCCCATTGTTCCGAGTGTATTTAATCTCCCCCAGTGCCCACAGTCTATTTACTCTCCCAGTGTTCCCAGTGTATTTATTCTCCCAGTGTTACCACCATATTTACGGTCCCGGTGATCTCAGTGTTTTTACTCTCCCAGTGTTCCCAGTGTATTTAATCTCCCAGTGTTCCCAATATGTTTACGGTCCCAGTGTTCCCAGTGTTGTTACTCTCCCAGTGTTCCCAGTGTATTTAAACTCCCAGTGTTCCCAGTGTGCTTACTCGCTCCCAGTGTTCCCAATGTATTTACGCTCCCTGCGTTGCCAGTACATTTACTCTCTACCGGTGCCTCTAGTGTATTTACTCTCCCAGTGTTCCCAGTGTATTTACTTTCCCAGTATTCCCAATGTATTTACTCTCTCCCGGTGTTCCCAGTGTATTTACTCTCTCAATGTTGCCAGTGTATTAAATCCCCCCCCCCCCAGTGTTCCCAATGTATTTACTCGCGCAGTGTTCCCAGTGTATTTACACTCCCAGTGTTACCAATGTATGTACTCCCCCAGTGTATTTAATCTCCCCCAGTTTTCACAGTATACTTACTCTCTCAGTGTTCCCAGTGTATTTATTCCCTCAGCGTTCCCTGTATATTACTCTCCCAGTGTTCACAGTGTATTGACTCTTCCATTGTTCCCAGTGTATTTACTCTCTCAATGTTGCCAGTGCATTAAATCCCCCCCCCCAGTGTTCCCAATGTATTTACTCGCGCAGTGTTCCCAGTGTATTTACACTCCCAGTGTTACCAATGTATGTACTCCCCCAGTGTATTTAATCTCCCCAGTTTTCACAGTATGTTTACTCTCCCAGTGTTCGCAGTGTATTTATTCTCCAAGTGTTACCAATACATTTACGGTCCCAGTGTTCTCAAGTATTTAATCTCCCCGTGTTCCCATTGAATTTATTCTCCTTGTGTCTCCACTCTATTTACCCTCTCAGTGTTCCCAATCTACTTACTCTCCCCGTGTCTCCAGTGCTTTTACTCTCTCAGTGCTCCTCGGTGTATTTACTCTCCCAGTATTTCCAGTGTTTTTACTCTCCCAGTGTTTCCAGTGTATTTACTCTTCCCAGTGTTCCCAGTGTTTTACTCCCCCAGTGTTCCTAGTGATTTTACTCTCCTAGTATTCCCAGTGTATTTAAGCTCCCATTGTTCGCAGTGTATTTACTCTCCCGGTATCCCTGTGTTTTACTCTCCCAGTTTTCCAACTGTAGTTAATCTCTCCCAGTGTTCCCAGTGTATTTACTCTCCCAGTCTTCACAGTGTATTTGCTCTCTTAGTGTTAGCAGTTTATTTAATCTCTCCGAACATTCCCAGTGTATTTACTCTCCCAGACTATTTATTCTCCCAGTGTTGCCAATATATTACTCTCCCAGTGTTCCCAGTGTATTTACTCTCCCAGTATCCCCAAGGTATTTACTATCTCCCAGTGTTCCCAGTATATTTACTCTCTCAATGTTCCTAGTCTATTAAATCCCTCCCAGTGTTCCCAATCTATTTACTCATGCAGTGTTCCCAGTGTAATTACACTCACAGTGTTCCCAATGTATGTACTCTCCCAGTCTTCCCAGTTTAGTTACCCTCCCAATGTTCTCAATGTAATTAATCTCCCAGTACTACCAGTGTATTTACTCTCCCTGTGCTCGCATTGCATTTACTTTCCCAGTGTCCCGAGTGTATTTAATCTCGCTCAGTTTTCACAGTATATTTACTCTCCCAGTGTTCCCAGTGTATTTGCTCTCTCAATGTTCCCAGTGTATCAAATTCCTCCCAGTATTCCCAATGTATTTACTCGCGCAGTGTACCCAGTGTATTTACACTCCCAGTGTTACCAATGTATGTACTCTCTCAGTGTATTTAATCTCCGCCAGTTTTCACAGTATATTTACTCTCCCAGTGTTCCCAGTCTGTTTATTCTCCCTGTGTTACCAATATATTTACGGTCCCAGCGTTCCCAGAGTATTTACTCTCCCCGTGTTTGCATTGAATTTATTCTCCTTTTGTCCCCACTCTATTTACTCTCTCAGTGTTCCCAATCTATTACTCTCCCTGTGTCCCCAGTGCTTTTACTCTCGCAGTGTTCCTAGTGTATTTAGTCTCCCAGTATTCCCAGTGTATTTACTCTTCCCAGTGCTCCCATTGTCTTTACTCTCCCAGTATTCCCAGTGATTTTACTCTCCTAGGTATTCCCAGTGTATCTAATCTCCCAGTGTTCCCAGTGTATTTACTCTACCAGTAATCCCAGTGTTTTACTCTCCCAGTGCCCCCAGTGCCTATAATCTCCCAGTGCCCCCACTGTATTTAATCTCTCCCAGCGTTCCCAGTGTATTTACACTCCCAGTCTTTACAGTTTATTTGCTCTATCAGTGTTCGCAGTTTACTTAATCTCTCCCAGCATTCCCAGTGTATTTACTGTCCCAGTCTATTTATTCTCCCAGTGTTGCCAATATATTACTCTCCCAGCATTCCCAGTGTATTTACTTTCCCAGTGTTCGCAATATATTTGCTCTCTCAATGTTCCAGGTGTATTTAATCTCTCCCAATGTTCCCAGTGTATTTACTCTCCCAGTGTTCCGAATGTATTTATTCGACCTATCTATTTACTCTTCCAGTGTTCTGAATGCATTTACTCGACCAGTGTTCCCAGTATATTTACTCTCCAAGTCTTCCCAGTGTATTTACTTTCCCTGTGTTCCCAATGTAATTAATCTCCCAGTATTCCAAGTGTATTTACTCTCCCTGTGTTCGCAGTGTATTTACTCTCTCAATGTTCCAGGTGTATTAACTCTCTACCAGTGTTCCCAGAGTGTTTACTCACCAAGTGTTCCCGGTGTATTTACTCTCCGAGTGTTCCCACTGTATTTAATCTATCCCAGTGTTCCCAATGTATTTACTCTCCCAGTCTTCACAGTTTATTTGCTCTCTCAGTGTTCCAAGTTTATTTAATCTCTCCCTGTATTCCCAGTGTATTTACTCTCCCAGTGTTCCCATTGTATTTGCTCTCTCAATGTTGCAGGTGTATTTAATCTCTCCCACTGCTCCCAGCGTAGTTACTCTCTCAATGTTCCCAGTGTATTTATTCTCCCAGTCTATTTACTCTCCAGGTGTTCCCAGCGAATTTACTCTTCCCGTGTTCCTAGTCTATTTACTCTCCCAGTGTTCCCAGTGTATTTACTCTCGCAGTGTTCCCAGTGTTTTACTCTCTCCCAGTGTTCCCAGTGTATTTACGCGTGCAGTGTTCCCAGTGTATTTACTCGTGCAGTGCTCCCAGTTTATTTACTCTTCCAGTGTTCCCACTGTATGTATTCTCACAATGTTCCCAGTTTATTTACTCTCCAAGTGTTTCCTATGTATTTATTTCCCAGTATTCCCAATGAATTTATTCTCTCCCAGTTTACCCAGTGCATTTACTCTCCCATTGTTCGCAGTGTATTTACTCTCCCGGTATCCCTGTGTTTTACTCTCCCAGTGTTCCAACTGTAGTTAATCTCTCCCAGTGTTCCCAGTGTATTTACTCTCCCAGTCTTCACAGTGTATTTGCTCTCATAGTGTTCGCAGTTTATTTAATCTATCCCAGCATTCCCAGTTTATTTACTCTCCCAGTCTATTTATTCTCCCAGTGTTGCCAATATATTACTCTCCCAGTGTTCCCAGTGTATTTACTCTCCCAGTATCCCCAAGGTATTTACTATCTCCCAGTGTTCCCAGTATATTTACTCTCTCAATGTTCCTAGTCTATTAAATCCCTCCCAGTGTTCCCAATCTATTTACTCATGCAGTGTTCCCAGTGTAATTACACTCACAGCGTTCCCAATGTATGTACTCTCCCAGTCGTCCCAGTTTAGTTACCCTCCCAATGTTCTCAATGTAATTAATCTCCCAGTACTACCAGTGTATTTACTCTCCCTGTGCTCGCATTGCATTTACTTTCCCAGTGTCCCGAGTGTATTTAATCTCGCTCAGTTTTCACAGTATATTTACTCTCCCAGTGTTCCCAGTGTATTTGCTCTCTCAATATTCCCAGTGTATTAAATTCCTCCCAGTGTTCCCAATGTATTTACTCGCGCAGTGTACCCAGTGTATTTACACTCCCAGTATCCCCAAGGTAATTACTATCTCCCAGTGTTCCCAGTATATTTACTCTCTCAATGTTCCTAGTCTATTAAATCCCTCCCAGTGTTCCCAATCTATTTACTCATGCAGTGTTCCCAGTGTAATTACACTCACAGCGTTCCCAATGTATGTACTCTCCCAGTCGTCCCAGTTTAGTTACCCTCCCAATGTTCTCAATGTAATTAATCTCCCAGTACTACCAGTGTATTTACTCTCCCTGTGCTCGCATTGCATTTACTTTCCCAGTGTCCCGAGTGTATTTAATCTCGCTCAGTTTTCACAGTATATTTACTCTCCCAGTGCTCCCAGTGTATTTGCTCTCTCAATATTCCCAGTGTATTAAATTCCTCCCAGTGTTCCCAATGTATTTACTCGCGCAGTGTACCCAGTGTATTTACACTCCCAGTGTTACCAATGTATGTACTCTCCCAGTGTATTTAATCTCCGCCAGTTTTCACAGTATATTTACTCTCCCAGTGTTCCCAGTCTGTTGATTCTCCCTGTGTTACCAATATATTTACGGTCCCAGTGTTCCCAGAGTATTTACTCTCCCCGTGTTTCCATTGAATGCATTCTCCTTTTGTCCCCACTCTATTTACCCTCTCAGTGTTCCCAATCTAGTTACTCCCCCTGTGTCCCCAGTGCTTTTACTCTCGCAGTGTTCCTAGTGTATTTAGTCTCCCAGTATTCCCAGTGTATTTACTCTTCCCAGTGCTCCCATTGTCTTTACTCTCCCAGTATTCCCAGTGATTTTACTCTCCTAGGTATTCCCAGTGTATCTAAGCTCCCAGTGTTCCCAGTGTATTTACTCTACCAGTATTCACAGTGTTTTACTCTCCCAGTGCCCCCAGTGCCTTTAATCTCCCAGTGCCCCCACTATATTTAATCTCTCCCAGCGTTCCCAGTGTATTTACACTCCCAGTCTTCACAGTTTATTTGCTCTATCAGTGTTCGCAGTTTACTTAATCTCTCCCAGCATTCCCAGTGTATTTACTGTCCCAGTCTATTTATTCTCCCAGTGTTGCCAATATATTACTCTCCCAGCATTCCCAGTGTATTTACTTTCCCAGTGTTCGCAATATATTTGCTCTCTCAATGTTCCAGGTGTATTTAATCTCTCCCAATGTTCCTAGTGTATTTACTCTCCCAGTGTTCCGAATGTATTTATTCGACCTATCTATTTACTCTTCCAGTGTTCTGAATGCATTTACTCGACCAGTGTTCCCAGTATATTTACTCTCCAAGTTTTCCCAGTGTATTTACTTTCCCTGTGTTCCCAATGTAATTACTCTCCCAGTATTCCAAGTTTATTTACTCTCCCTGTGTTCGCAGTGTATTTGCTCTCTCAATGTTCCAGGTGTATTAACTCTCTACCAGTGTTCCCAGAGTGTTTACTCACCCAGTGTTCCCGGTGTATTTACTCTCCGAGTGTTCCCACTGTATTTAATCTATCCCAGTGTTCCCAATGTATTTACTCCCCCAGTCTTCGCAGTTTATTTGCTCTCTCAGTGTTCCAAGTTTATTTAATCTCTCCCAGTATTCCCAGTGTATTTACTCTCCCAGTGTTCCCATTGTATTTGCTCTCTCAATGTTGCAGGTGTATTTAATCTCTCCCACTGCTCCCAGCGCAGTTACTCTCTCAGTGTTCCCAGTGTATTTATTCTCCCAGTCTATTTACTCTCCAGGTGTTCCCAGCGAATTTACTCTTCCCGTGTTCCCAGTCTATTTACTTTCCCAGTGTTCCCAATGCAGTTACTCTCGCAGTGTTCCCAGTGTGTTTACTCTCTCCCAGTGTTCCCAGTGTATTTACGCGTGCAGTGTTCCCAGTGTATTTACTCGTGCAGTGCTCCCAGTTTATTTACTCTCCCAGTGTTCCCACTGTATGTATTCTCACAATGTGTCCAGTTTATTTACTCTCTCCCAGTGTTCCCATTGTATTTGCTCTCTCAATGTTGCAGGTGTATTTAATCTCTCCCACTGCTCCCAGCGTAGTTACTCTCTCAATGTTCCCAGTGTATTTATTCTCCCAGTCTATTTACTCTCCAGGTGTTCCCAGCGAATTTACTCTTCCCGTGTTCCTAGTCTATTTACTCTCCCAGTGTTCCCAGTGCATTTACTCTCGCAGTGTTCCCAGTGTTTTACTCTCTCCCAGTGTTCCCAGTGTATTTACGCGTGCAGTGTTCCCAGTGTATTTACTCGTGCAGTGCTCCCAGTTTATTTACTCTTCCAGTGTTCCCACTGTATGTATTCTCACAATGTTCCCAGTTTATTTACTCTCCCAGTGTTTCCTATGTATTTATTTCCCAGTATTCCCAATTAATTTATTCTCTCCCAGTTTACCCAGTGCATTTACTCTCCCATTGTTCGCAGTGTATTTACTCTCCCGGTATCCCTGTGTTTTACTCTCCCAGTGTTCCAACTGTAGTTAATCTCTCCCAGTGTTCCCAGTGTATTTACTCTCCCAGTCTTCACAGTGTATTTGCTCTCATAGTGTTCGCAGTTTATTTAATCTATCCCAGCATTCCCAGTTTATTTACTCTCCCAGTCTATTTATTCTCCCAGTGTTGCCAATATATTACTCTCCCAGTGTTCCCAGTGTATTTACTCTCCCAGTATCCCCAAGGTATTTACTATCTCCCAGTGTTCCCAGTATATTTACTCTCTCAATGTTCCTAGTCTATTAAATCCCTCCCAGTGTTCCCAATCTATTTACTCATGCAGTGTTCCCAGTGTAATTACACTCACAGTGTTCCCAATGTATGTACTCTCCCAGTCTTCCCAGTTTAGTTACCCTCCCAATGTTCTCAATGTAATTAATCTCCCAGTACTACCAGTGTATTTACTCTCCCTGTGCTCGCATTGCATTTACTTTCCCAGTGTCCCGAGTGTATTTAATCTCGCTCAGTTTTCACAGTATATTTACTCTCCCAGTGTTCCCAGTGTATTTGCTCTCTCAATATTCCCAGTGTATTAAATTCCTCCCAGTGTTCCCAATGTATTTACTCGCGCAGTGTACCCAGTGTATTTACACTCCCAGTGTTACCAATGTATGTACTCTCCCAGTGTATTTAATCTCCGCCAGTTTTCACAGTATATTTACTCTCCCAGTGTTCCCAGTCTGTTGATTCTCCCTGTGTTACCAATATATTTACGGTCCCAGTGTTCCCAGAGTATTTACTCTCCCCGTGTTTCCATTGAATGCATTCTCCTTTTGTCCCCACTCTATTTACCCTCTCAGTGTTCCCAATCTAGTTACTCCCCCTGTGTCCCCAGTGCTTTTACTCTCGCAGTGTTCCTAGTGTATTTAGTCTCCCAGTATTCCCAGTGTATTTACTCTTCCCAGTGCTCCCATTGCCTTTACTCTCCCAGTATTCCCAGTGATTTTACTCTCCTAGGTATTCCCAGTGTATCTAAGCTCCCAGTGTTCCCAGTGTATTTACTCTACCAGTATTCACAGTGTTTTACTCTCCCAGTGCCCCCAGTGCCTTTAATCTCCCAGTGCCCCCACTATATTTAATCTCTCCCAGCGTTCCCAGTGTATTTACACTCCCAGTCTTCACAGTTTATTTGCTCTATCAGTGTTCGCAGTTTACTTAATCTCTCCCAGCATTCCCAGTGTATTTACTGTCCCAGTCTATTTATTCTCCCAGTGTTGCCAATATATTACTCTCCCAGCATTCCCAGTGTATTTACTTTCCCAGTGTTCGCAATATATTTGCTCTCTCAATGTTCCAGGTGTATTTAATCTCTCCCAATGTTCCTAGTGTATTTACTCTCCCAGTGTTCCGAATGTATTTATTCGACCTATCTATTTACTCTTCCAGTGTTCTGAATGCATTTACTCGACCAGTGTTCCCAGTATATTTACTCTCCAAGTTTTCCCAGTGTATTTACTTTCCCTGTGTTCCCAATGTAATTACTCTCCCAGTATTCCAAGTGTATTTACTCTCCCTGTGTTCGCAGTGTATTTGCTCTCT
The DNA here is from genome assembly GCF_044704955.1 of Pristiophorus japonicus. Taxonomy (NCBI): domain Eukaryota; kingdom Metazoa; phylum Chordata; class Chondrichthyes; family Pristiophoridae; genus Pristiophorus; species Pristiophorus japonicus. Next base: position 1,612,714 of record NC_092010.1, read on the forward strand.
CAATGTTCCAGGTGTATTAACTCTCTACCAGTGTTCCCAGAGTGTTTACTCACCCAGTGTTCCCGGTGTATTTACTCTCCGAGTGTTCCCACTGTATTTAATCTATCCCAGTGTTCCCAATGTATTTACTCCCCCAGTCTTCGCAGTTTATTTGCTCTCTCAGTGTTCCAAGTTTATTTAATCTCTCCCAGTATTCCCAGTGTATTTACTCTCCCAGTGTTCCCATTGTATTTGCTCTCTCAATGTTGCAGGTGTATTTAATCTCTCCCACTGCTCCCAGCGCAGTTACTCTCTCAGTGTTCCCAGTGTATTTATTCTCCCAGTCTATTTACTCTCCAGGTGTTCCCAGCGAATTTACTCTTCCCGTGTTCCCAGTCTATTTACTCTCCCAATGTTCCCAATGCAGTTACTCTCGCAGTGTTCCCAGTGTGTTTACTCTCTCCCAGTGTTCCCAGTGTATTTACGCGTGCAGTTTTCCCAGTGTATTTACTCGTGCAGTGCTCCCAGTTTATTTACTCTCCCAGTGTTCCCACTGTATGTATTCTCACAATGTGTCCAGTTTATTTACTCTCTCCCAGTGTTCCCAGTGTATTTACTCTCCCAGTGTTCCTATGTATTTATTCTCCCAGTATTCCCAATGAATTTATTCTCTCCCAGTTTACCCAGTGCATTTACTCTCCCAGTGTTCACAGTGTATTTATTCTCTCCCAGTGTACCCAGTGCATTTACTCTCCCAGTGTTCGCAGTGTATTTAATCTCCCAGTGTGTTTAATCTCTTCCAGTTTTCCCAGTTTACTTGCTCTCCCAGTGTTTACAGTGCATTTCCTCTCTCCCAGTGTCCTCTGTGTTATTACTCTCCCAGTGTTCCCAGTGTCTTTACTCTCCCAGCGTTGCGAGTTTATTTAATCTCCCAGTTTCCCCAATGTCTGTACTCTCCCAGTTTTTCCAGTTTAGTTACTCTCTCCCAGTGTTCCCAGTGTATTTACTCTCAATGTTCCCAGTGTATTTACTCTCCCAGTGTTCTTAGACTATTTACCCTCCCAGTGATCCCAGTGCATTTACTCTCGCAATGTTCCCAGTGTGCTTACTCTCTCCCAGTGTTCCCAGTGTAATTACGCGTGCAGTGTTCCCAGTGTATTTACTCGTGCAGTGCTCCCAGTTTATTTACTCTCCCAGTGTTCCCACTGTATGTATTCTCACAATGTTCCCAGTTTATTTACTCTCTCCCAGTGCTCCCAGTGTATTTGGTCAGAGTGTTCCCAGCGTAATTAATCTCCCAGTGTTCCCAGTGTATTTACTCTCCTAGTGTTCTCAGGGTGTATTTATTCTCTCTCTCTCTCTCTCTCTCTCTCTCTCTCTCTCTCTCTCTCTCTCTCTCTCTCTCGCTCTCTCTCTCTCTCTCTCTCTCCGTGTCCTCAGTGTATTTACTCTCCCAGTGTTGCATGTTTATGTAATCCCCCGCTGTTCCCAATGTATGTACTCTCCAAATGTTTGCAGTGTAGTTACTCTCGCCCAGTCTTCCATGTGTATTTACTCTCAGTGTGCCCAGTGTATTTACTCTCTCAGTGTTCCCAGTATATTTACTCGCCCAATGTATTTACTCTCCCAGTCTTCACAGTATATTTACTCTCTCCCAGTATTCCCAGTTTATTTACTCTCCTAGTGTTCCCAGTGTATTTACGCTCTCCCAGTATTCCCAGTGTATTTAATCTCCCAGTGTTCCCAATGTATTTACTATCTCACTGTTCCCAGTGTATTTACTCTCACCCAGTATTCCCAGTGTATTTACTCTCCCTCTGTTCCCAGTGTATTTACGCTCACCCAATGTCCCTGGTTTATTTAAGCTATCCCAATGTTCCCAGTGTATTTACCCTCCCAGTGTTCTAATTGCATTTACTCTCTCAGTGTTCCCAGTGTATTTAGTCTCACAGTGTTCTCAGTGTATTTACTCTCCCAGTGTTCCCCATGCATTTACTATCCCAGTCTTCCCAATGTATTTACTCTCAGTGTTCACTGTGTATTTAGTCTTCCAGTGTTCCCAGTGTATTTACTCTCCCAGTGTTCCCAGTGTATTTACTCGCCCAGTGTATTTAGGCTCCCACTGTTCCCAGTGTATTGTCTCTTCAAGTGTTCCCGGTCTATTTACTCTCTCCCACTGTTCCCAGTATACTTACTCTCCCAGTGTTCTTCGTGTATTTAATCTCCCAGTGTCCCCAATTTATTTTCTCCCTCAGGTTTTCAAATGCATTTACTCTCCCACTGCTCCCAGTGTATTTACTCTCACCCAGTGTTCCCAGTCTTTTTACTCTTCCCGGTGTTTCCAGTGTATTTACTCTCCCAATGTTCCTGGTTTATTTACTCTCTCCTGATGTTTCCAGTGTATTTATCCTCCCAGTGTTCTGAGTGCATTTGCTTTTCCCATGTTCGCTGTGTATTTACTCTATCCCAGTGTTCCCAGTGTCTTTATTCTCTCCCAATGTCCCCAGTGTAATTACTATCTCCCAATTTTACCAGGATATTCAATCTCTTCATGTGTATTCGCTGTACTCTTTTTTTACTCTTTGCCAGTAATCCCAGGGTATCTAATCTCTCGCAGTCTTCCCTGTGTGATTATTTGACACCATTGTGGTCCCAGTGCCTTTTCCTGCTACCAGTCTCCCTAAGTATTCACAGTTTATTTACTCACTTGCAGCATTCCCAGTATATTTATTCTCTCCCATTATTCCTTCTGCAGTTACTCTATTCCAGCGTATTGAAACTATTTGAGTGATCCTAGTTCATTTACTTTTGCGCGGTGTTACATAGAATATACAGCACCGAAACCGTCCATTTGGCCCAACTATTCTATACTCGTGTTTGGTCTGCACACGTGTCTCCTCCCATTCCACCTACATCATATCAAGAAATGACTGATGCACTGAACACAGCAAAGGTTATCGGCCTCAACGATGCCTGTAGCCAAGCTGTTCCAGTACAGCTACAACGCTGGCATCTATCCGACAACGTGGAAAACTTCCCAGGTATGTCCCGTCCACAAAAAGCAGGACAAATCCAATCTGGCCAATTACCGCCCTATCAGCCTACTCTTAATCATCAGCAAAGTTATGGAAGGGTTCATCGACAATGCTGTCAAGCAGCACTTACTCACCAATAACCTGCTCACCGATGCTCAGTTTGGGTTCCGCCAGGACTACTCGGCTCCAGACCTCATTACAGCCTTGGTCGAAACGTGGTCAAAAGAGCTGAATTCCAGAGGTGAGGTGAGAGTGACTGCCCTCGCCATCAAGTCAGCATTTGACCGAGTATGGCATCAAGGAGACCTAATAAAACTGAAGTCAATGGGAATCAGGGGGAAAACTTTCTATTGGCTGGAGTCATACCTAGCAGAAAGGAAGATGGTTTTGTTTGTTGGAGGCCAATCATCTCAGCCGCAAGACATCACTCCAGGAGTTCCTCAGGGCAGTGTCCAACCAACTTCAGCTGCTTCATCAATCACCTTCCCGACATCATAAGGTCAGAAGTGGGGATGTTCGCTGATGATTTCACAGTGTTCAGTTCCATTTGAAACTCCTCAGATAATGAAGCAGTCCATGCAGAAAGACCTGGACAACATTTAGGCTTTGGCTGATAAGTGGCAAGTAACATTTGCACCACACAAGTGCCAGACAATGACCATTTGCAACTACCTCCCATTGACATTCAACGGCATTACCATCGTCAAATCCCTTCCACCATCAACAACCTGGGGTCACCATTGACCAAAAACTTAACTGGACCAAACACAAAAACATTATGGCTACAAGAGCAGGTCAGAGGTTGGGTCTTCTTCGGCGAGTATCTCACCTCCTGACTCCCCAAAGCCTTTCAACCATCTCCAAGGCACAAGCCAGGATTACAATAGAATACTCTCTACTTGACAGGATAGGTGCAACAACAACAGCAACAACAACAACAACAACAACTTTCATTTATAGAGCATCTTTAACTTAGTAAAATGTCCCAAGGCATTTCACAGGAGGATTAGCAAATAAAATGTGATACCGGGCCAGAAAAGGAGATATTCAGGCTTGGTCAATAATATGTCCTTACTATACAGTACAAATGCACACGAGGCCCATACTTGAGAGAAGTCACTCTGCGACCAGTAACCTTTATTAGTCAGCACTGAAGTGATGAAGGTGGGTGGAGCTTCTCCTTTTATACCTGAAAGTCCAGGTTAGGAGTATCTCCCACAGGTTCACCACCTAGTGGTCAATGTTTTCACGGTGTACAACTTAGGCCAGTTTATACATGGGTTACAATGACATTTGAATACATGACATCACCACCCTCCCAAAGTCTTATTGGGATCACAGGTTAAGTCTCTCTGGTGGGTTACGCTATCTTGTAGAGAGACTGAGTTGGTGCTCCGGTTGTTGGCCGCTGGCCTGAGTGTTTGCTGTTTGTGGTGCCTCAGGCCTGTCCGGACTGCCCACAGTGACTGCGCTCTCCTCCACTTGGTTCCGGTGTTTGGTCAACTGTGGAGGAGTGAACTCTACATCGTGTTCTTCCTCTGCTACCTCTATGGGGTTGCTGAACCTCCTTTTTGTTTGATCCATGTGTATGCGGCAGATTTGTCAACTGGTAAGTTTAACTGCTCGAATACTAGTCTCCTCTTTGGCAATCACAGTGCCAGCGAGCCATTTGAGGACAAAGACAGGGTCATTGACATCAATACATCGCGCCCTCGCATTCCTGTCATGGTAGTCACATTGTGACTGGCGCCTGCTCTCAACAATTTCTTTCATGATGGGGTGTATAAGCGATACGCTGGTTTTGAGCGTCTTTTCATTTGCAGCTCTGCGGGTGGAATTCCTGTGAGCGACTGTGGTCGGGATCTATTGGCCAACAGGAGGCATGATAAGCAGTTTTGTAGGGAACCCCCTTGGATTTTGAGCATCTTCTGTTTGATTATCTGCACTGCTCGTTCCGCCTGGCCGTTTGAGGCTGGCTTGAACGGTGCCGTTCTGACATGGTTGATACTATTTCCTGCCATGAAGTCCTGGAATTCAATGCTTGTAAAGCATGGGCCATTGTCGCTGACCAAGACGTCCGGTAGACCATGGGCGGCGAACATTGCCCGTAGACTTTTTACCATGGCAGAGGATGTGCTTGACTTAAGAATGTCACACTCGATCCATTTGGAGCAGGCGTCTACTATAACCAACAACATTTTTCCCATGAAAGGACCTGCATAGTCCACATGGATGCATGACCATGGCTTGGCAGGCCAGGACCAGGGGCAAAGGGGAGCTTCCCTGGGCGCATTGCCCAGCTGGGCACACATGTTGCACATGCGAACACAAAGTTCCAGGTCTGCATCTATCCCTGGCCACCAAACGTGTGACCTGGCAATTGCCTTCATCATGACAATGCCCGGGTGCTCATTGTGGAGTTCTCTGATGAACACCTCTCTGTCTATCTGGGGCATGATTACACGGTGTCCCCATAGTAGGCAATCGGCCTGAATCGAGAGTTCATCCATGCGCCTGTGAAATGGTTAAAATTCCACAGGGCATGCCCCATACGTGGCTGCCCAGTCCCCATTAAGGACACATTTCGTGACTAAAGACTGTAGCGGGTCTCTATTTGTCCAGACTTTGATCTGACGGGCTGGCACGGGTGAGCCTTCGCTTTCGAAAGCTTCAACAGCCATGACCATCTCAGCAGCATGCTCGGTTGCCCCCTCGGTGGTGGCTAGTGGGAGGCTGCTGAGTGCATCGGCGCAGTTTTCAGTGCCAGGTCTGTGCCAAATTGTATAGTCATAGGCGGCTAACGTGAGTGCCCACCTCTGTATGCAGGCCGATGCATTTGCATTTATGGCCTTGTTGTTGGCCTAAAGGGACGTTAGGGGTTTGTGATCTGTCTCCAGCTCAAATTTCCTGCCAAACAGGTACTGGTGCATTTTTTTTACTGCATATACACATGCAAGCGCTTCCTTTTCTACCATCCCATAGCCCCGTTCTGCCTGGGACAGACTTCTGGAGGCATACGCTACCGGCTGTAACTGACCCTTGGCATTAACATGCTGCAACACGCACCCAACCCCATAGGACGAAGCATCGCACGTTAAAACAAGTTTCTTACATGGGTCATATAGCATCCACAGATTGTTGGAGTGCTCTATCAAAAGCCTTTTCCTGGCGGTTCCCCAGACCCAATCGTGACCTTTGCATCGGAGCACGTGCAGCAGCTCTGACAGCGTGCTCAATTTGGGAAGAAAGTTACCAAAATAGTTCATGAGCCCCAGGAACGAAAGCAGCTCCGTCGTGTTGCGGGGTCTGGGTGCTCTCTGGATCGCTTCCGTTTTGGGTGCAGTAGATCTGATCCCGTCTGCTGCTACCCTCAACCCCACGAATTCTACCTTTGGAGCTAGGAAGACGAACTTCACCTTTTTCAGTCGCAGCCCTACCCGGTCCAGTCTATGTAGCACCTCTTCCAGGTTGTGGAGGTGTTCTTCAGTATCGCAACCCGTGATGAGGATGTCGTCATGAAAAACCACCATCCTTGGAATCGACTTGAGGAGGCTTTCCTTATTTCGCTGAAAGATCGCGGCAGCCGAGCGAATCCCGAATGGACGTCTGTTGTACTCAAACAACCCCTTGTGTGTCGTGATGATGGTCAGCTTCTTCGACTCACTCGCCAGCTCCTGGGTCATGTAAGCTGAGGTCAGGTCTAATTTTGAAAAAAGTTTGCCACCGCATAGCGTCGCAAAGAGGTCCTCTGCTCTCGGTAACGGGTACTGGTCTTGGAGTGACACACGCCTTGTAATCACCACATATCTTGACTGACCCATCCGCCTTGAGCACCGGCACAATCGTGCTCGTCCAGTCACTGAATTCGACTGGCGAGATGATGCCTTTCCTCAGCAGGCGGTCCAATTCGCCTTCTATCTTTCCTGCATCACATACGGCACCGTTCTGGCGTTGTGGTGTACTGGCCTGGCGTCCGGGTTTATGTGAATCACTGCCTTGGTCCCCATGAAAGTGCCAATACCGGGTTGAAATAGTGAGTCAAATTTGTCCAGGACCTGTGAGCATGATACTCGCTCCACAGACGAAATTGCATTGACATCGCCCCATTTCCAGTTCATGACAGCAAGCCAACTCCTCCCCAGTAGTTCGGCACCATTCCCGGGACAATCCAGAGTGGCAACCTGTTCTCCGAATCTTTGTGGGTCACGACTACCGTGGCGCTGCCGAGCACTGGAATGATCTCCTTTGTATATGTCCGTAGCTGTGCGTCAATCAGCAATAATTTTGGCCTCCTGGCCTTGGACGCCCACAACTTGTCAAACTATTTGATACTCATCAGGGACTGGCTGGCCCTGTGTCTAACTCTATTGATACTGGGATGCCATTGAGGAGCACTTTCATCATTATCGGTGGCAGCCTGGTGTATGAGCTGTGTATGTGCTCCACATGAACTCGCTGAACTTCAGCTTCCAGCGATTTCCCCCAGTATTCATTTGGCTTCGTAGGGCTTACATCGGGCCCGTCCTCCTCGTACATCAACCTGGCTGCAGGCTTCCTGCACATACGCGCCAAGTGGTCGCTGATGTTGCAATTTCTGCAGGTGTATTGCTGTTATCTGCAAGCTCTGGCTGGGTGTTTGCCTTCACACCTCCAGCATGAGCCATTGTTGGAAACAAAAGGTCCATTACCAGTCGATCGTCTCTGACTGTCTCTGTGACTGTCCTTAGGCACACCATTGACAAATGTTGATGGCCCCATTACTGGCCGCATTGTCCCTTGCGATGGCATGAATCGCCGTTGAGCTAGCATTGTCTCTGTTGAATTCCCCCTCTGGGTTCGACTACATGCTCGGGCATGCCCGATTGCCCCTGTCTGCCTGGCGAACTGTGTCCCGTGTTAACAATGTTGAATCCCTGTTCATTTGTTGCATTTAAGCCAAGATTTTTGTCAAGCATCATTCTAGTCTCTTCCTCCCCTCTGATAAATGTCTGCGCCATTAAAGCCGCCATTTCCAGGGTCAAGTCTTTGGTCTCAATCAGTTTCCCGAAAACCCCAGCGTGTCCGATGCCCTCAATAAAAAAGTCTCACAGCATCTCCGCTCTGCATGCACCTGGGAACTTACATAGGCTCGCCAGTCGCCGGAGGTCTGCCACGAAGTCTGGAATGCTTTGCCCTTCTCACCGCCAGTGCATGCAAAACCAGTGTCTCGCCATATGAATGCTGCTCACCAGTTTAAGGTGTTCCCCGATCAACTTACTGAGCTCTTCAAAAGTCTTGTCCGCCGGCTTCTCTGGCGCTAGAAGGTCCTTCATCAGGGAGTACGTCCTGGATCCACAAACCGTCAGGAGATGAGCCCTGCATTTGTCGGCCGACTCCTGTCCCAGCCATTCCTTCGTGACGAAACTTTGCTGTCGTCTCTCAATAAAATCATCCCAATCATTGCCAACACAGTACCTCTCGTCTGTCCTGCTAGTGGCGATGCTCGCGTGGTTTAAATCCCAGTTTTGCGTTGCCAATATGTCCTTACGATACAGTATAAATGCACACGAGGCCCATACTTGAGAGAAGGTCACTCTGTGACCAGTAACCTTTATTAGCCAGCACTGAAGTGATGAAGGTAGGTGGAGCTTTCCCTTTTATACCTGAAAGTCCAGGTTAGGAATGTCTCCCACAGGTTCACCACCTAGTGGTCAATGCTCTCACGGTGTACTACTTCGGTCAGTTTACACATCGGTTACAATGACAGTTGAATACATGACAGTCAAAGAGGTAGGCTTTGAGGAGTGGCTTAAAGAAGGAAAGAGAGATAGAGAGGCAGAGAGGTTTAGGAGGGAGTTCCAGAACTTAGGCCTTGGCAGGTGAAGGCACGGCCACCAATTGCACAGGGATTAAAATTGAGGATGCGCAAGAGGTCAGAATTAGAGGAGAGCAGACATCTCGGGGGGGGGGGGGGGGGTTGTAAGGCTGGAGGAGATTACAGAGATAGGGAGGGGTGAGGCCATGGAGAGATTTGAAAATAAGGATATGAATTTTAAAATGAATGCTTTGCTTAACTGGGAGCCAATGTAGGTCAGCGAGCACAGGGGTGATGGTTGAACAGGACTTGGTGCGAGTTTGGACACAGTGAGGCGAGTTTTAGATGAATTTAAGTTTACGCAGGTTGGAAATGGGAGGCCAGCCAGGAGTGCATTGGAATAGTCAAGTCTGGAGGTAACAAAGGCATGGATGAGGGTTTCAGCAGCAGATGAACTGAGGCAAGGGCGGAGACGGGCAATGTTACAGAGGTGGAAATAGGCGGTTTTAGTTATGCTGTGGATATGTGGTTGGAAGCTCATTTCGGAGTCAAATATGACACCAAATTGCGAACAGTCTGATTCAGCCTCAGACAGTTGGCATGGAGAAGAATGGAGTCAGTGTCTAGGGAACGGAGTTTGTATGGAGACCAAAGACAATGGCTTCGCTCTTCCCAATATTTAGTTGCTGGAAATTTCTGCGCCTTGACTGTTGGAGAAGGAATATGACGACTTAAAGACCATGGAGGGGTCAAGAGAGATGGTGGTGAGGTAGAACTGGGTGTCATTCTTGTACATGTGGAAACTGATGCAGTATTTTCAGAAGATGTCGCCAAGGGGCAACATGTGGATGAGAAACAGGAGCGGCCGAGGATTGATCCTTGGGGGATTCTAGAGGCAATGGTGTGGCAGAACTCAAGAACACTGAGGAACACTCAAGAAGCTCGATACCATCCAGGACCAAGCAACCCCCTTGAATGGCACCCCATCCACAACCTTCAACATTCACTCCCTGCATCACTGGTGCACAGATGCACTGCAGCAACTCGCCAAGGTTTATTTGACAGCATCCCAATCACACATCCTCTACCACTTAGTAGGACAAGGGCAGAAGGTCCATGGAAAGCATGCGCCCTACACTAAACATCCGTAAGACAAAAATCCTCCACCAACCTGACCCCGCCACACAGCACCGACCCCGCGCCCCCCCCTCCCCGGTCATTAAAATCCACGACGCGGCCTTGGACAACGTGGATCATTTTCTATACTTTGGGAGCTTACTATCAGCAAGGGCAGACATTGATGACGAGGTCCAACGCCGCCTCCAGTGCGCCAGTGCAGCCTTCGGCCACCTGAGAAAGAGAATGTTCGAAGATGAAGACCTCAAATCTGGCACCAAGCTCGTGTTCTACAGGGCTGTAGTGATACCCGCCCTCCTGTATGCCTCAGAGATGTGGACCTTATTCAGTAGACACCTCAAATCACTGCATAAATACCACCAACGATGTCTCCGCAAGATCCTGCAAATCCCTTGGGAGGACAGGCGCATCAATGTTAGCGTCCTCGGTCAGGCCAACATCCCCAGCATTGAAGCCCTGACCACACTCGAACAGCTCCGTTGGCCGGGCCACATTGTTCGCATGCCCGACACAAGACTCCCAAAGCAAGCGCTCTATTTGGAACTCCTACATGGCAAGCGAGCCCCAGGTGGGCAGAGGAATCATTTCAAGGACACCCTCAAAGCCTCGTTGATAAATTGCAACATCCCCACTGGCACCTGGGAATCCCTGGCCAAAAAATGCTCTAAGTGGAGGAAGTGCATCTGGGAGGGCACTGAGCACCTCGAGTCTCATCGCCGAGTGCATGCAGAAAACAAGCGCAGACATCGGAGGGATCGTGCGGCAAACCAGACGCCCCACCCACCCTTATCTTTAACTACTGTCTGTCCCACCTGTGATAGAGACTGTAATTCCGTATTGGACTGTTCAGTCACCTGAGAACTCACTTTGAGAGTGGAAGCAAATCTCGATTTCGAGGGACTGCCTGTGATGATGAGGACAAAGGTAGCAGGCGCATGGGAACACCACCACCTCCACATTCCCTTCTAAGTCACACACCATCCTGACCTGGAAATATATCGGCCGTTCCTTCATCATCAAAATCCTGGAACTCCCTCCCTAACCGCACTGTGGGAGTACCATCACCACACGGACTGCAGTGGTTCAAGAATGTGGCTTACCACCACCTTCTCAAGGGGCGTTTAGGGATGGGCAATAAATGCTGGCCTTGCCAGCGATGCCCACATCCCATAAATGAATAAATAAATATTCACATGGTATTTGCAGAGTATCCACTCTATTGAAAGATTCCCTGTGTATCATCTCTACCCGAGTCTTCCCAGAATTCCCACTGTCTCCCAAGTGTTCCCTGGGTACTTACTCTCTTCAAGTGATCCCAGTGTAACTACTCCTTCTCATTTATCCCAGGATATCATCTCTCTGTCACTGTTCCCTGTGTATTTCCTCTCTCCCATTTTTCTCAGGGTATTCACACTTACTAAGTGTCCTTAATATATTTACTCTCTCCCACTATTATAAGAACTTGGAAATAGGAGCGGGAGTCGACCATTTGGCTCCTCGAGCCTGCTCCGCCATTCAATAAGATCATGGCTGATCTTCTACCTCTACTCCACTTTCCTGCACTATCCCCATATTTCTTGATTCCCTTGATATCCAAAAATCTAGCGATCTCCATCTTGAATATTCTCAAAGACTGAGCCTCCAAAGCACTCTGGGGTAGAGAATTCCAAAGATTCACAGCTATTCTGTGGCCCCTGATTCTAGATCCCCCCGGGCAGTCCTGTAAGAATTGTGTATGTTTCAATGAGATCACCTCTCATTCTTCTAAACTCTAGAGAATATAGGCCTAGTCTACTCAATCACTCTTCATACAACAATCCCCCCATCCCAGGAATCAGTTTGGTGAACCTTTGTTGATCTCCCTCAATGGCCAATATATCCTTCCTTAGGTAAGGAGTCCAAAACTGTACACAATGCTCCAGGTGCGGTTTCACCAGGGCCCTATATAATTGCAATAAGACATTTTTACTTTTATACTCAAATCCTCATGTAATAAAGGCCAACACCCCGTTTGCTTTCTTAATTTCTTGCTGTACCTGCATGTTAGCTGATTCATGTACAAGGACACCCAGGTCCCTCTGCACATCAACATTTCCCAAATTCCCACTGTTTAAAAAATACTTTCCCTTTCTACTTTTCCTACCAAATTGGATAACTTCACATTTCTCCACATTATATCCCATTTGCCATGTTCTTGCCCACTCACTTAGCCTGCCTATATCCACTTGAAGCCTCTTTGCATCCTCCTCACAACTTACATTTCCATCTAGCTTTGTATCAACAGAAAACTTGGATATATTACATTTGGTCCCCTCATCTAAATCATTGATATATGTTTTCAGTGAATGTACTCTCTCCCATTTTCCCAACATATTTACTCTCTCGCACTGATCCCAGTGTATTGAATCTTTCCCAGTTTACCCTCTATATTCAATCCCAATGTATTTAGCCTTTTGATAGAGGTCGGTTGTTCTCATTTATAATTCACTCCTCAAAATGATAGGTAGATATTCACAGGTGTGAGGTGAGTTGCTGGTGAGGTAAGAAAGAAAGACTTGCATTTATATAGCGCCTTTCATGACCACCGGATGTCTCAAAGCAATTTACAACCAATGAAGTGCTTTTGAAGTGTAGTCACTGTGGTAATGTGGGAAACGCAGAAGCCAACTTGCACACAGCAAGCTCCCACAAACAGCACTCTGATAATGACCCAGATAATCTGTTTTTCTTATGTTGATTGAGGGATAAATATTGGGCCCAGGAAACCGGGGATAACTCCCCAGCTCTTCTTTGAAATAGTGCCATGGGGTCTTTTACATCCACCTGAGAGGGCAGATGGGTCCTCGTTTTAACATCTCATCTGAAATGGCACCCCCGACAATGCAGCACTCCCTCAGCACTGCACTAGAGTGTCAGTCTGGATTTGCTCAAGTCCCTCGAGAAGGATTATGAACCCACAACCTTCTGACTCAGAGGTGAGTGTGCTACCCACTGAGCCACAGGTGACATTGCGGCAGTCACTGCCTTGAGCCTTCAGCACAAAAATCTAGGCTGACGCTCTCTTGGCAGTACTGCATGTGGGAGTTGCCATTCTTCAAGTATTTAACCTATTCCCCGTTTGCCCTCTCAGCTGGATGTAAAAGATCCCACCACCAATATTTCGAAGAAGAGCAGTGGAGTTCTCCCCGGTGTCCTGGGGTCCAGCTTCACGAAAACAGATGATTTTGTCATTATGACATTGCTGCTTTATGAGAGCGTGCTGTGCACAAATTGGCTGCTGTATTTCTGATATACACTGGGAGAGGGTACCCAGTTATCTGTGTAATGATAACCCTGTGATTATACATGGGGAGAGAGTACCCCGGTACCTGTGTAGTAATAACCCTGTGATTATACATGGGGAGAGAGTACCCCGGTATCTGTGTAAATAATAACCCTGTTATATACACAGGTGGAGAGTACCCTGGTATCTGTGTAAATAATAACCCTGTGATATACACAGGGAGATAGTACCTTTGTATCTGTGTAAATAATAACCCTGTGATACACACAGGGAGAGGGTACCCCGATATCTGTGTAAATAATAACCCTGTTATACACACAGGGAGAGGGTACCCTGGTATCTATGTAAATAATAATATCTGTGATATACATGGTGAGAGAGTATCCCGGTATTTGTGTATATAGTAACCCTGCGCTATACACTGGGAGAGGGTACACTGTTATCTGTGTAATAATAACCCTGTGATTATACATGGGGAAAGTGTACCCAGTATCTATGTAAATAATAACCCTGTGATATACACTGGGGGAGGGTACCCTGGTATCTGTGTAAATAATAACATGTGTGATATACATGGGGAGAGAGTATCCCAGTATTTGTGTAAATAGTAACTCTGTGATTATAAACAGGTAGTACCCTGGTATCTGTGTAAATAATAACATTTGTGTTATACATGAGGAGAGAGTGCCCCGGTATCTGTGTAAATAATAACCCTGTGCTATACACTGGGAGAGGGTACACTGTTATCTATGTAATAATAACCCTGTGATTATACATGGGGAGAGTGTACCCCAGTATCTGTGTAAATAATAACACGGGGAGAGTGTACCCTGGTATCTGGGTAAATAATAACACCTGTGATATACACAGGGAGAGAATACCCTGATATCTGTGTAAAAAATAACCCTGTGATTATACATGGGGAGAGAGTACCCCGGTACCTGTGTAATAATAACCCTGTGATTATACATGGGGAGAGAGTACCCCGGTATCTGTGTAAATAATAACCCTGTGATTATACACAGGGAGAGAGTACCCCGGTGTCTGTGTAAATAATAACATGTGTGATATACACGGGGAGAGTGTACCTGGTATCTTTGCAAATAATAACATGTGTGATATACACAGGGAGAGAGTACCCTGTTATCTGTGTAATAATAACCCTGTGATTATACATGGGGAGAGTGTACCCCAGTATCTGTGTAAATAATAACCCTGTGATATACACTGTGAGAGGGTACCCTGGTATCTGTGTAAATAATAACATGTGTGATATACATGGGGAGAGCGTATCCCGGTATTTGTGTAAATAGTAACCCTGTGATATACACAGGAAGTACCCTGGTATCCTTGATAGTATACCTTGGTGTGCTGTGCACATATCTTATCTCCATATCATATCAAGGCTATAGAAGCACTGGAGCGTGTGCAAAAAATATTCACAAGGACGATATTAGAGCTGAGAGGTTATAACTGTCAGGAAACGTTGAACAGGCTGGGCCTCTTTTCTCTAGAAAACAGAGTGACCTGATCGAGATCTTTAAAATTCTGAAGCGGTTCGACAGGGTAGACGTAGAGAAGATGTTTCCACTTGTGAGGGAGTCAAAAACTAGAGGCCATAAATATGAGATAGTCGAATAGGGAATTCAGTAGAAATTTCTTTACCAGAGAGTGGCTAGAATGTGGAACGAGCTATCACAGGGAGTGGTTGAGGCGAATATCATCGGTACATTTAAAGGGAAGCTAGATATGTACATGAGGGAGAAAGGAATAGAAGGATATGGTGATGGGGTGAGATGAAGAGGGGAGGGAGGAGGCTTGTGTGTAGCATAAAGACCGGCACAGAACAGTTGGGCCAAATGGCGTGTTTCTGTGCTGCATATTCGATGTAATTCTATGTTTTAAAGGCGTACATTCCATCCTTATGTTTCGATAATACTTGATTTGATGCTGTTTGTATTTAAATGGCAGAGAAGTGGGGTTGGTTGGAGAAGAGGCACAATGGGCCGAATGGCCTCCTTCTGTGCTGTATCATTCTATGATTCTCAGCAAGCACAGGCTGAGCATCTGGGAGATGCAATACAGAGTGGGTACTGTGCCAGTGGTGGGGTGGGGGGGGGGGTGTTGGCTAATCTCATATGACACGGGGTTACATCGGGAATAGACCACTGAAACAGGCCATTCGGCCCAACCAGGCCATGCCGGCGTTTATGCTCCTCTCGAGCCTCCTCATCTAAATCTATCAGCGTAACCCTCTGTGCCCTTCTCTCTCGTGTGCTTGTCTAGCCTCCCCCTAAATCCACCTATACTATTCGCTTCAACCATTCCCTGTCATAGCGAGTTCCACATTCTCACCACTCTCTGGGTAAAGATGTTTCTCCTGAATTCCCCATTGGATTTCTTGGTGACTATCTTATATTGATGGCCTCTAGTTATGCTCTTCCCCACAAGTGGAAACATTCTCTCTGTATCCACTCTATCGAAACTTTTCATAATTTTAAAAACGTCTATTAGGTCACCCCTCATCCTTCTCTTTTCCAAAGGTGTGAGATTGCCCCTATTTATAGTCCGGTTAGCCCCTCCGGGGGACAGGTTGCACTCAGGGGAAGGGAGGGCGCTACCACTTCCCGGGAAATTGTCTGGGAGATAGCGGAGGCGTTGCCATGGCAGCGCCCCATTGTTAGCGCGCCGACCCTTCACCGCCCCGCGGGTCATGCACTCTCGGGGCGCTCATTAAAGGGGAGGGCCCCAGCGCCCCGGGCCACCATCTTTTTTTGTCGGTTGACTCTCAGTTCAGTTCGACGATGGCGGACGCTGGCGGGGTCTGGGCCACCAGCGCACAGCCCCCAGGTACTCCGTGGTTGGGTGCTGGCCCAGTGGAGGCCGTCAGAGGCCTTGCAGAGTGCGCAGCGGCCCTCCGATTTAATCGAAGAGGCGGGGTGTTGAAACGCGTCAGTGCCCCAGTAGCACCCTGGTTACCTCGCCCAGAGGAAGTGGAACGTGTGACATTGCGCCCCGCTTGCCTTGAGGGGTGGTAAAGGCAATTCTGCGGTGGGGGCGGGACTTCTACGCCCGGCGCTAAATGTCCCGGCCCCCAAAAGGTTACTGCCCCAAATTGGGCGCTGGGCAATTTTGCCCACCCCTGCCAGTCTCTTCATCCTCAGCAGGTTGTGACTCTGTGGAATTCGCTGCCTCAGAGAGTTGTGGAAGCTGGGTCATTGAGTAGATTTAAGGCAAAGATAGACAGTTTCTTAGCCGATAAGGGAATAAGGGGTTCTGGGCAGGGGGCAGAGAAGTGGACCTGAAGCCTCCTTGATACCATGCAACATCCCCACCGACACCTGGGAGTCCCTGGCCAAAGACCACCCTAAGTGGAGGAAGTGCATCCGGGAGGGCACTGAGCACCTCGAGTCTTATCGCGGAGAGCATGCAGAAAACAAGCGCAGGCAGTGGAAGGAGCGTGTGGCAAACCAGTCCCACCCACCCTTTCTCTCAACCACTGTCTGTCCCACCTGTGACAGGGACTGTAGTTCTCGTATTGGACTGTTCAGCCACCTGAGCACTCATTTTTAGAGTGGAAGCAAGTCTTCCTCGATTTAGACGAGGGGATTAAATGTGGTATCTCCAAATTTGCGGATGACACTAAGTTGGGTGGCAGTGTGAGCTGCGAGGAGGATGCTATGAGGCTGCATAGTGACTTGGATAGGTTAGGTGAGTGGGCAAATGCATGGCAGATGAAGTATAATGTGGATAAATGTGAGGTTATCCACTTTGGTGGTAAAAACAGAGAGACAGACTATTATCTGAATGGTGACAGATTAGGAAAAGGGAAGGTGCAACGAGACCTGGGTGTCATGGTACATCAGTCATTGAAGGTTAGCATGCAGGTACAGCTGGCGGTTAAGAAAGCATATGGCATGCTGGCCTTCATAGCGAGGGGATTTGAGTACAGGGGCAGGGAGGTGTTGCTACAGTTGTGAGGCCACACCTGGAGTATTGTGTACAGTTTTGTTCTCCTAACTTGAGGAAGGACATTCTTGCTATTGAGGGAGTGCAGTGAAGGTTCACCAGACTGATTCCTGGGATGGTGGGACTGACCTATCAAGAAAGACTGGATCAACTGGGCTTGTATTCACTGGAGTTCAGAAGAATGAGACGGAACCTCATAGAAACGTTTAAAATTCGGACGGGTTGAGACAGGTTAGATGCAGGAAGAATGTTCCCAATGTTGGGGAAGTCCAGAACCAGGGGTCACAGTCTAAGGATAGAAACATAGAAGAAACATAGAAAATAGGTGCAGGAGTAGGCCATTCGGCCCTTCTAGCCTGCACCGCCATTCAATGAGTTCATGGCTGAACATGCAACTTCAGTACCCCATTCCTGCTTTCTCACCATACCCCTTGATTCCCCTAGTAGTAAGGACTTCATCTAACTCCTTTTTGAATATATTTAGTGAATTGGCCTCAACAACTTTCTGTGGTAGAATAGGATAAGGGGTAAGCCATTTAGGACCGAGATGAGGAGAAACGTCTTCACCCAGAGAGTGGTGAACCTGTGGAAATCTCTACCACAGAAAGTTGTTGAGGCCAATTCACTAAATATATTCAAAAGGGAGTTAGTTGAAGTCCTTACTACTAGGGGGATCAAGGGGTATGGCGAGAAAGCAGGAATGGGGTACTGAAGTTGCATGTTCAGCCATGAACTCATTGAATGGCGGTGCAGGCTAGAAGGGCCGATTGGCCTACTCCTGCACCTATTTTCTATGTTTCTATGTTTCTATTCCGAGGGACTGTTATGATGATGATGGACCTGAGTTCATGATCGGATCAGCCATGATCGTATTAAATCGTGGAGCAGGCTCGAGGGGCCGTATGGCCTACTCCTGCTCCTATTTCTTATGTTCTTCTGTTCCTGGTAGGTATGACCTCGCATCTTTGGTATCATTCTTGTAAAAAAATGTTTGCACTTTCTCCAGTGCCTCTATATCCTTTTTATAATATGGCGACCACAATGCAACATGCTACATTGGTCTAACCAGGGTTCGATACAGGTTGATCCAGTCACGAATCCTCCATTGTCCTGCTTATGACCTATTGGGTTAGAAAGGAGTCCTGTGTCAAGACTCGGCCAAAACTCAATGCAAATAATTTACTCACTTAACTCTCAGCCAAATTTGGATTCTGCCCCTCCCCAATTCTTCGATGTTTCTTTCACCTTGTCAGATGCTTTGACTGAATGCTTCTCCAACACCCTAAGCGGCAACACTGGCAGGAGGGTCTAATTAGACCGTGACATGTTGACATAGGAAATCTCCATTAGAAACGGGGACAGTGGAATTTGTGATGTGGAAAGGATGTCATGTTTCCCTCACACTTCCTGTGCGAGCAGGAAGTAAGGTTTTGGGAAGAGGAAGTGTGCACAGAAGAAAGAGATTTAGTACAGAGGGAAAATGTGATCTCTCGTTACATCACGTAGCTTACTGTTGGCACTGAGACTCCTGATAATTATTGCAATGTTGACCATAGCACCTAGGAAGGTTGGACCAATGAAATGGAAGAACTTGGGATGGCCAGCGAGTTTATTTGAGGTAAATGTACTACAATCTAGCAGCAGAATTAAGAAAGGATTGGAAGACCTTTCAGTCAAAGCATCGGACAAGGTGAAATAAATATTTTCCCGAAGAGAGCTATTTGACCAGGGAATGCTTAACTGCAAGGAACTATTAAAGAGCTAGCACCTGCATGGAGTAATGGGGCAACTGGCCTTCCTCTGTGTTGTAAACTCTCTGACTCTATGGAATCATCATCATCATCATAGGCAGTCCCTCGGAATCCACTCTAAAAGTGAGTTCTTGGGTGACAACAGTCCAATATGGGAATTACAGTCTCTGTCACAGGTGGGACAGACAGCCATTGAAGGAAAGGGTGGGTGGGGAGTCTGGTTTGCCGCATGCTCCTTCCGCTGTCTGCGCTTGGTTTCTGCATGCTCTCGGCGACGAGACTCGAGGTGCTCAGCGCCCTCCCAGAGACACTTCCTCCACTTAGTGCAGTCTTTGGCCAGGGACTCCCAGGTGTTGGTGGGAATGTTACATTTTATCAAGGAGGCTTTGAGGGTGTCCTTGAAACATTTCCTCTGCCCACCTGGGGCTCGCTTGCCGTGTCGGAGTTCCGAGCAGAGCGCTTGCTTTGGGAGTTTCGTGTCAGGCATGCGGACGATGTGGCCCGCCCAACAGAACTGGTCAAGTGTGGTCAGTGCTTCGATGCTGGGGATGTTGGCCTGATCGAGAACACTGATGTTGGTGCGTCTTCCTCCCAGTGGATTTGCAGGATCTTGCGGAGGCATTGCTGGTGGCGTTTCTCCAGCGATTTGAGGTGGAGAAATGCCACCAGCTTGGTGGCATTTGAGTGCTTGATCTTCGAATACTCGCTTCCTCATGCGGCCAAAGGCTGCGCTGGCGCACTGAAGATGTGTTACATCTGACTCTGGCACCATGGGTCGAATGGCCTCCATCTGTGTTGTTTCATTCCAGGATCTGAAGGATGATGTGTAGTTTTGGGTACCTGACCTTTGAAAGGCCATTGAGGGGTTGGGGGGGTGGTGGGTGTGGGGAGAGTTCAGAGAAAAACAGGCTGTCAGCCTGAAGACTACACGACAAAAGTACCTCATTGGCTGTATAACACGACGGGACGTCCTGAGGTCATGAAAGGCACTATAAAATGCAAGACTTTCTTTCAATCTGTAAAGGCAGGTTTATTGGTGAATTTTGGAGAATAGTTGATTGAGAATGGACACAGTCCAGACTATAAATGTTATATCAAATCAACTCCCTTACAAAGGGAGTGCAGGATGAGTTAAGACCACTTGACCAACGAGTGAGCGTAAGGTCCTCTATCACAGCTCGGACCAATCCCAAAGGCAGTCTGAGCAAGCTTTGTCCCACTTTCCACCTCGTCGCTGTGAACTCTCCCAGGGCTCTGGAGCTCAGCTCTCTCCTTGGTCCATCCACTTTATCTGTACTGATCCCTCTATCCCATCAGTCCTGATCCTGCCCCATACAACCATCCTATCTCGAAGTATCAATGGACCGATTACTCGACAGATCACCTGTCACTTTAATTCCCCACTCCACTCCCACTCCGACCTCTCCGTCCTCGGCTTCTAATGCTGTTTTAATGAAGTTCAACGCAAGCTCGAGGAACAGCATCTCATCTTTCGTTTCGGCACTTTGCAGCCTTCCGGACTCAACATCGAGTTCAACAATTTCAGACCATAACATCTGCCCATATTTTGCTCTCTTTCCTCCTTAATTTGTTTTAACCCCCTTCCCCATCCCCCGATCTCATGTATTTTCTCTCTCTGTTTACCATGGCAGCGGTGATGATTCAGCCATTCACACCCTATCTAGACTCACCATTTTCTAACTTCTGCCATTACAATCCCAAGTCAGCCCATTATCCCTTTTGTCTCTCCAATCTCTCCTGCCTTCCCACATCACAGACCTTCCCTTTTGATCTTTCCTCCCCTCCCCCTTTCAGTGCTCCGACAGAATCTGTTCATTTCTAACCTTCGCCAGTTCTGACGAAGGGTCATCGACCCGAAACGTTAACCCTGTTTCTCTCTCCACAGATGCTTCCTGGCACGCTGAGATTTTCATCATTTTCTGTTTTTATTTCAGCATTTTCTGTTTTTATTTCAGATTCCAGCATCTGCAGTATTTTGCTCTTGTTTGACGATCGGGGGCCTGTTCCCTTGCTGTCAATGAAATATGGTTGGCAAGAGTTTAGCAATGCGAGATGCATAAATCGCTGATATGCTCCAATTTCCCCCAGACTCTTAACCTTTGGAGGTTGAACATGAATTTGAGCAGCTGCACAGAGCGACCAAGTGCAGCATTGGGCTCGACGGACCGAATGGCCTGCTCTAAATGCATTCTTGGTGCTGCCTCACTGCAACTGGGAAGGGTTGAAAGGGCAAACAACCTCGGAGGGGGTTGCGGTGGGGTGGGAGTTGGGTGAGGAGACGTTCGCGGTGGGAGTTGGGGTGGTGGGAGCACGCGTGTTGCAGCTGGAAGCTGAGTGACTGATACCGTTGTTTTTTTCTCTGTGTGTTGCAGGTGGGCATCGTGGGGCTGTGAACCAAGCAATTTCCATGAGGAGGGGAGGAAGATGCAGCTTCTGCCAGTCCTGCTGCTTCTGTTACTGATGTTCACGAAGAGAAGCCGTCAGGTCTTGTCAACACTGCGCATGGGTCCGTGAAACCACCCTCATTCTCCAATTACTCCTCATGTACCATCGTCTTTACTTACTCCCCATGTAGACTCACTCCCCAATTACACCCCATGTACCATCGCTCCTTATTAACTCCCCATGTACCCTCATTCTCCAATTACTCCCCATGTATCCTCACTCTCCAATTACACTCCATGCACAATCACTCCCCAATTATTTCCCATGTACACTCACTCCCCAATTACTCCCCATGTACCCACACTCCCCAATTACTGCCCATGTACCCTCATTCCTCAATTACTCCCATGTACCCTCACGCTCCAATTACTCCCATATACCCTCACTCCCCAATTACTCCCATGTACCCTCTTTCCCCAATTACACCTATGTACGCTCACTCTCCAATTACTCCCCATGTACCCACACTCCCCAATTACTGCCCATGTACCCTCACTCCCCAATTACTTCCGATGTAGCCTCACTCCCCAATTACTCCCATGCACCCTCACTTCTCAATTACTCCCATGTACCCTCTCTCCCCAATTACTCCCCATGTACCCTCACTTCCCAATTATTTCCTATGTACCATCACTCCCCAATTACTCCCATGTACCCTCACTTCTCAATTACTCCCATGTACACTCTCTCCACAATTACTCCCCATGTACCATCACTCACCAATTACTCGCCATGTACACTCATTCCCCAATTACATCCGCTGTACCCTCACTCCCCAATTACTCCCATGTACCCTCACTCCCCAAATTACTCCCATGTACCCTCTCTCTCCAATTACTCCACTTGTACACTCACTCCCCAATTACTTCTCATGTACCCTCACTCTCCAATTACTCCCCATGCACCCTCATTCCCCAATTACTCCCATGTACCCTCACTCTGCAATTACTCTCCATGTACACTCACTCCCCACTTACTCCCCATGTACCCTCATTCCCCAATTACTCCCATGTACTTTCACTCTACAAATACTCTACGTGTACCCTCACTCCCCAATTATTCCCATGTACTATCACTCCCCAATACCCTCCCATGTACCCTCACTCCCCATTTACTCCCCATGTACCCTCACTCCCAAATTATGCCCATTCAGCTTCACTCAACAATTACTCCCCATGTACCCTCACTCCCCAATTACACCCCATGTACCCTCACTCCCCAATTAATCCCCATGTACCCTCAATCCCCAATTACTACCATGTACCCTCACTCTCCAATTACTCCCCATGTACCCACACTCCCCAATTACTGCCCATGTACCCTCACTCCCCAATTACTCCCCATGTACCCTCACTCCCAAATTATGCCCATTCAGCTTCACTCAACAATTACTCCCCATGTACCCTCACTCCCCAATTACTCCCCATGTACCCTCACTCCCCAATTAATCCCCATGTACCCTCAATCCCCAATTACTACCATGTACCCTCACTCTCCAATTACTCCCCATGTACCCACACTCCCCAATTACTGCCCATGTACCCTCACTACCCAATGACTTCCTATATACCCTCACTCCCCAATTACTCCCATGTACACTCTCTCCCCAATTACTCCCATGTACCCTCACTTCCCAATTATTTCCGATGTACCCTCATTCCCCAATTACTCCCATGTACACTCTCTACCCAATTACTCCCCATGTACCCTCACTCCCCAATTACTCCCCATGTACCCTCACTCCCCAATTACTTCCTATGTACGCGCACTCCACAATTACTCCCATGTACCCTTCTCCCCATGTACACTCACTCCCCAATTACTTCTTATGTACCCTCACTCCCCAATTACTCCCCCTGCACCCTCATTCCCCAATTACTCCCATGTACACTCACTCTGCAATTACTCCCCATGTACACTCACTCCCCACTTACACCCCAAGTACCCTCGCACCTCCATTACTCCCCATGTACCCTCACTCCCCAGTTACTCCCCATGTACCCTCATTCCCCAATTACTCCCATGTACCTTCACTTTACAAATACTCTCCGTGTACCCTCACTCCCCAATTATTCCCATGTACCCTCACTCCCCAATTATCTCCTATGTACCCTCAGTCCCCAATTACTCCCCATGTACCCTCATGCCCCAATTACTCAAATCTACCTTCACTCTACAAATACTCTCCGTGTACCTTCACTCCCAAATTATTCCCATGTACCCTCACTCCCCAATTAGTCCCCATGTACCCTCACTCCACAATTACTCCCCATGTACACTCATTCCCCAATTACTTCCAATGTACCCTCACTCCCCAATTACTCCCATGTACCCTCACTCTACAATTACTCCCCATGTACCCTCACTCCCCAATTACTCCCCATGTACACTCACTCACCAATTACTTCCAATGTACCCTCACTCAACAATTACTCCCCATGTACCCTCACACCCCAATTACTCCCATGTACCCTCACTCTACAATTAATCCCCATGTACCCTCACTCCCCAATTATTCCCCATGTACCCTCACTTCACAATTACTACCCAAGTGCCCTCACTTTCCAATTACTAAAGGTATATGCTCAGTCCCCAAATACTCCCCATGTACCCTCACTCCCCAATTATTCCCATGTACCCTCACTCCCCAATTACTCCCATGTACCTTCACTCTACAAATACTCTCCGTGTACCCTCACTCCCCAATTACTCCCATGTACCTTCACTCCCCAATTACTTCCTATGTACGCTCAATCCCTAATTACTCCCATCTACCTTCACTCTACAAATACTCTCGATGTGCCCTCACGCCCCAATTACTCCCATGTACTGTCACTTCCCAATTACTTCCTATATACCCTCACTCCCCAATTACTCCCCATGTACCCTCATTCCCCAATTATTCCCGTGTACCTTCACTCTACAAATACTCTCCATGTTCCCACAATCCGCAATTTCTCCCCATGCACACTCACTCCCCAATTACTTCCGATGTACACTCACTCCTCAATTACTCCCCATGTACACTCACTCATTAATTACTTTCTATGTACCCTCAGTCCCCAATTACTCTCATGTCCCCTCATTCCCCAATTACTCACATGTACCCTCACTCTCCAATTACTCCACATGTACCCTCACTCCCCAATTACTCCCCATGTACCCTCACTTCACAATTACTCCCCAAGTGCTCTCACTTTCCAATGACTCCAGATGTACCCTCAATCCGCAAATACTCCCCATGCACCCTCACTCCCCAATTATGTCCATGTACCCTCACTTCACAATTACTCCCCAAGTGCCCTCACTTTCCAATTACTCCAGATGGAGCCTCAGTTCCCAAATACTCCCCATGCTCCCTCACTCACCAATTACTCCGATGTACCCTCACTCTACAATTACTCCCCATGTACCCTCACTCCCCAATTACTCCCCATGTACCCTGAGTCCGAAATTACTCCCACGTACCCTCACTCCCCAATTACTTCCTATGTACCCTCGCTCCCCAATTACTCCCATGTACGCTCACTCCACAATTATCCCCATGTACCCTCACTCCCCACTTACTCCCCATGTACCCTCATTCCCCAATTACTCCCATGTACCCTCACTCTGCAATTACTCCTCACGTAACCTCACTCTCCAATTACATCCTATGTAACCTCGCTCCCCAATTACTCCCATGTATCCTCATTCCCCAATTACTCCCATGTACCTTCACTCTACAAATAATCTCCGTGTACCCTCACTCCCCAATTACTCCCATGTACCTTCACTCTACAAATATTATCCCTGTACCCTCACTCACCAATTACTCCCCGTGTACACTTACTTCCTTTGTACCCTTAGTCCCCAGTTACTCCCATGTACCCACACTCCCCAATTACTCCCCATGTGCACTCACTCCCCAATTACTTCCTATGTACCCTCACTCCCCAATTGATCCCCCTGTACACTCACTCATCAATTACTTCCTATGTTCCCTCCGTCCCCAATTACTCCAATGTACCCTCATTCCCCAATTACTCCCATGTATCCTCGCTCTATAATTACGCCCCATGTATCCTCACGCCCCAATTACTCCCCATGTACCCTCACTCACCACTTACATCCTATGTACCCTCACTCCCCAATTACTCTCCGTGTACCCTCACTCCCCAATTACTTCCCATGTACCTTCACTCCCCAATCACTTCCTATGTACCCTCACTCCCCAATTACTTCCCATGTACCCTCATTCCTCAATTACTCCCATGTACCCTCACGCTCCAATTACTCCCATATACCCTCACTCCCCAATTACTCCCATGTACCCTCTTTCCCCAATTACACCTATGTACGCTCACTCTCCAATTACTCCCCATGTACCCACACTCCCCAATTACTGCCCATGTACCCTCACTCCCCAATTACTTCCGATGTAGCCTCACTCCCCAATTACTCCCATGCACCCTCACTTCTCAATTACTCCCATGTACCCTCTCTCCCCAATTACTCCCCATGTACCCTCACTTCCCAATTATTTCCTATGTACCATCACTCCCCAATTACTCCCATGTACCCTCACTTCTCAATTACTCCCATGTACACTCTCTCCACAATTACTCCCCATGTACCATCACTCACCAATTACTCGCCATGTACACTCATTCCCCAATTACATCCGCTGTACCCTCACTCCCCAATTACTCCCATGTACCCTCACTCCCCAAATTACTCCCATGTACCCTCTCTCTCCAATTACTCCACTTGTACACTCACTCCCCAATTACTTCTCATGTACCCTCACTCTCCAATTACTCCCCATGCACCCTCATTCCCCAATTACTCCCATGTACCCTCACTCTGCAATTACTCTCCATGTACACTCACTCCCCACTTACTCCCCATGTACCCTCATTCCCCAATTACTCCCATGTACTTTCACTCTACAAATACTCTACGTGTACCCTCACTCCCCAATTATTCCCATGTACTATCACTCCCCAATACCCTCCCATGTACCCTCACTCCCCATTTACTCCCCATGTACCCTCACTCCCAAATTATGCCCATTCAGCTTCACTCAACAATTACTCCCCATGTACCCTCACTCCCCAATTACACCCCATGTACCCTCACTCCCCAATTAATCCCCATGTACCCTCAATCCCCAATTACTACCATGTACCCTCACTCTCCAATTACTCCCCATGTACCCACACTCCCCAATTACTGCCCATGTACCCTCACTCCCCAATTACTCCCCATGTACCCTCACTCCCAAATTATGCCCATTCAGCTTCACTCAACAATTACTCCCCATGTACCCTCACTCCCCAATTACTCCCCATGTACCCTCACTCCCCAATTAATCCCCATGTACCCTCAATCCCCAATTACTACCATGTACCCTCACTCTCCAATTACTCCCCATGTACCCACACTCCCCAATTACTGCCCATGTACCCTCACTCCCCAATGACTTCCTATATACCCTCACTCCCCAATTACTCCCATGTACACTCTCTCCCCAATTACTCCCATGTACCCTCACTTCCCAATTATTTCCGATGTACCCTCACTCCCCAATTACTCCCATGTACACTCTCTACCCAATTACTCCCCATGTACCCTCACTCCCCAATTACTCCCCATGTACCCTCACTCCCCAATTACTTCCTATGTACGCGCACTCCCCAATTACTCCCATGTACCCTTCTCCCCATGTACACTCACTCCCCAATTACTTCTTATGTACCCTCACTCCCCAATTACTCCCCGTGCACCCTCATTCCCCAATTACTCCCATGTACACTCACTCTGCAATTACTCCCCATGTACACTCACTCCCCACTTACACCCCAAGTACCCTCGCACCTCCATTACTCCCCATGTACCCTCACTCCCCACTTACTCCCCATGTACTCTCATTCCCCAATTACTCCCATGTACCTTCACTTTACAAATACTCTCCGTGTACCCTCACTCCCCAATTATTCCCATGTACCCTCACTCCCCAATTATCTCCTATGTACCCTCAGTCCCCAATTACTCCCCATGTACCCTCATGCCCCAATTACTCACATCTACCTTCACTCTACAAATACTCTCCGTGTACCTTCACTCCCAAATTATTCCCATGTACCCTCACTCCCCAATTAGTCCCCATGTACCCTCACTCCACAATTACTCCCCATGTACACTCATTCCCCAATTACTTCCAATGTACCCTCACTCCCCAATTACTCCCATGTACCCTCACTCTACAATTACTCCCCATGTACCCTCACTCCCCAATTACTCCCCATGTACACTCACTCACCAATTACTTCCAATGTACCCTCACTCAACAATTACTCCCCATGTACCCTCACACCCCAATTACTCCCATGTACCCTCACTCTACAATTAATCCCCATGTACCCTCACTCCCCAATTATTCCCCATGTACCCTCACTTCACAATTACTACCCAAGTGCCCTCACTTTCCAATTACTAAAGGTATATGCTCAGTCCCCAAATACTCCCCATGTACCCTCACTCCCCAATTATTCCCATGTACCCTCACTCCCCAATTACTCCCTTGTACCTTCACTCTACAAATACTCTCCGTGTACCCTCACTCCACAATTACTCCCATGTACCTTCACTCCCCAATTACTTCCTATGTACGCTCAATCGTTAATTATTCCCATCTACCTTCACTCTACAAATACTCTCCATGTGCCCTCACGCCCCAATTACTCCCATGTACTTTCACTTCCCAATTACTTCCTATATACCCTCACTCCCCAATTACTCCCCATGTACCCTCATTCCCCAATTATTCCCGTGTACCTTCACTCTACAAATACTCTCCATGTTCCCACAATCCCCAATTTCTCCCCATGCACACTCACTCCCCAATTATTTCCGATGTACACTCACTCCTCAATTACTCCCCATGTACACTCACTCATTAATTACTTTCTATGTACCCTCAGTCCCCAATTACTCTCATGTCCCCTCATTCCCCAATTACTCCCCATGTACCCTCACTTCACAATTACTCCCCAAGTGCTCTCACTTTCCAATGACTCCAGATGTACCCTCAATCCGCAAATACTCCCCATGCACCCTCACTCCCCAATTATGTCCATGTACCCTCACTTCACAATTACTCCCCAAGTGCCCTCACTTTCCAATTACTCCAGATGGAGCCTCAGTTCCCAAATACTCCCCATGCTCCCTCACTCACCAATTACTCCGATGTACCCTCACTCTACAATTACTCCCCATGTACCCTCACTCCCCAATTACTCCCCATGTACCCTGAGTCCGAAATTACTCCCACGTACCCTCACTCCCCAATTACTTCCTATGTACCCTCGCTCCCCAATTACTCCCATGTACGCTCACTCCACAATTATCCCCATGTACCCTCACTCCCCACTTACTCCCCATGTACCCTCATTCCCCAATTACTCCCATGTACCCTCACTCTGCAATTACTCCTCACGTAACCTCACTCTCCAATTACATCCTGTGTAACCTCGCTCCCCAATTACTCCCCATGTATCCTCATTCCCCAATTACTCCCATGTACCTTCACTCTACAAATACTCTCCGTGTACCCTCACTCCCCAATTACTCCCATGTACGCTCACTCCACAATTATTCCCCATGTACCCTCACTCCCCACTTACTCCCCATGTACCCTCATTCCCCAATTACTCCCATGTACCCTCACTCTGCAATTACTCCTCACGTAACCTCACTCTCCAATTACATCCTATGTAACCTCGCTCCCCAATTACTCCCCATATATCCTCATTCCCCAATTACTCCCATGTACCTTCACTCTACAAATAATCTCCGTGTACCCTCACTCACCAATTACTCCCCGTGTACACTTACTTCCTTTGTACCCTTAGTCCCCAGTTACTCCCATGTACCCTCACTCCCCAATTACTCCAGATGCACCCTCAGTCCCCAAATACTTCCCATGTACCCTCACACCCCAATTACTTCCCATGTACCCACACTCCCCAATTACTCCCCATGTGCACTCACTCCCCAATTACTTCCTATGTACCCTCACTCCCCAATTGATCCCCCTGTACACTCACTCATCAATTACTTCCTATGTTCCCTCCGTCCCCAATTACTCCAATGTACCCTCATTCCCCAATTACTCCCATGTATCCTCGCTCTATAATTACGCCCCATGTATCCTCACGCCCCAATTACTCCCCATGTACCCTCACTCACCACTTACATCCTATGTACCCTCACTCCCCAATTACTCTCCGTGTACCCTCACTCCCCAATTACTTCCCATGTACCTTCACTCCCCAATCACTTCCTATGTACCCTCACTCCCCAATTACTTCCCATGTACCCTCACTCCTCAATTGCTCCCCATGTACACTCACTCATCAATTACTTCCTATGTTCCCTCCATCCCCAATTACTCCAATGTACCCTCATTCCACAATTACTCCAATGTACCCTCACTCGGCAATTACTCCTCATGTACCCTCACTCCCCAATTACTCCCCATGTACACTCACTCCACAATTACTCCCCATGTACCCTCACTCTCCAATTACTTCCAATGTAACCTCACTCCCCACTTATCCCCATGTATCCTCATTCCCCAATTACTCCCATGTACCTTCACTCAACAAATACTCTCCGTGTACCCTCACTCCCCAATTACTCCCATGTACCTTCACTCCCCAATTATTTCCTATGTAACCACACACCCCAATTCCTCCCATCGACCTTCACTCTTCAAATTATCTCCATGAACCCTCACTCCCCAATGACTCCCATGTACCTTCACTCCCCAATTACTTCCTATATACCCTCACTCTGCAATTACTCCCCATGTACCCTCATTCCCCAATTATTCCCATGTACCTTCACTCTACAAATATTCTCCATGTACCCTCACTCCCCAATTACTCCCCATGTACACTCATTCCCCAATTATTTCCACTGGACCCTCGCTCCTCAATTACTCACCATGTACACTCACTCACTAATTACTTCCTATGTACCCTCAGTTCACAATTACTCCCATGTACCCTCATTCCCCAATTACTCGCATGTACCCTCACACTACAATTACTCGCCATGTACCCTCACTCCACAATTACTCCAGATGTACCCTCAGTCCCAAAATACTCCCCATGTACCCTCACTCCCCAATTACTCCCCATGTGCACTCACTCCCCAATTACTTCCTATGTACCCTCACTCCCCAATTGCTCCTCATGTACCCTCACTCCGCAATTACTCCCCATGTACACTAACTCCACAATTACTCCCAATGTACCCTCACTCTCCAATTACTTCCTATGTAACCTCGCTCCCCACTTACTCCCCATGTATCATCATTCCCCAATTACTCCCATGTACCTTCACTCCCCAATTACTTCCTATATACCCTCACTCCGCAATTACTCCCATGGACCTTCACTCCCCAATTACTTCCTATATACCCTCACTCCGCAATTACTCCCCATGTACCCTCATTCCCCAATTATTCCCATGTACCATCACTCTACAAATATTCTCCATGTACCCTCACTCCTCAATTACTCCCCATGTACACTCATTCCCCAATTATTTCCGCTGTACCCTCACTCCCCAATTGCTCCCCATGTACACTCACTCACCAATTACTTCCTATGTACCATCAGTCCCCAATTACTCCCATGCACCCCCATTCCCCAATTATTCCCATGTACCATCACTCTACAAATATTCTCCATGTCCCCTCAGTCCCCAATTACTCCCATGTACCCTCATTCCCCAATTACTCCCATGTACCCTCACTCTATAGTTACTCCCGATGTACCCTCACTCCCCAATTACTCCCCATGTACCCTCATTCCTCAATTACTCCAGTTGTACCCTCAGTCCCCAAATACTCCCCATGTACCCTCACTCCTAATTACTCCCATGTACCCTCACTCCCCAATTACTTCCGATGTACCCTCACTCCCCAATTACTCCCCATGTACACTCACTTACCAATTACTTCCTATGTACCTCACTCCCCAATTACTCCCCGTGTACAATCACTCACCAATTACTTCCTATGTACCCTCAGCCCCCAATTACTCCCATGTACCCTCACTCTACAATTACTCCAATGTACCCTCACTCCCCAATTACTTCCTATGTACCCTCACTACCCAATTACTCCCCATTTACCCTCACTCCCCAATTACTCCCATGTACACTCACTCTACAATTACTCACATGTACCTTACTCTCCAATTACTCCCCATGTACCCTCACTTCACAATTACTCCAGATGTACCCTCATTCCGCAAATACTCCCCATGTACCCTTACTCCCCAATTATGTCCATGTCCCCTCACTTCACAATTACTCCCCAAGTGCTCTCACTTTCCAATTACTCCAGATGTACCCTCAGTTCCCAAATACTCCCCATGTTCCTCACTCCCTATTACTCCGATGTACCCTCACTCTACAATTACTCCCCATGTACCCTCACTCCTTAATTACTTTCTATGTACCCTCAGTCCCCAATTACTCTCATGTCCCCTCATTCCCCAATTACTCACATGTACCCTCACTCTCCAATTACTCCCCATGTACCCTCACTCCCCAATTACTCCCCATGTACCCTCACTTCACAATTACTCCCCAAGTGCTCTCACTTTCCAATGACTCCAGATGTACCCTCAATCCGCAAATACTCCCCATGCACCCTCACTCCCCAATTATGTCCATGTACCCTCACTTCACAATTACTCCCCAAGTGCCCTCACTTTCCAATTACTCCAGATGGAGCCTCAGTTCCCAAATACTCCCCATGCTCCCTCACTCACCAATTACTCCGATGTACCCTCACTCTACAATTACTCCCCATGTACCCTCACTCCCCAATTACTCCCCATGTACCCTGAGTCCGAAATTACTCCCACGTACCCTCACTCCCCAATTACTTCTCACGTAACCTCACTCTCCAATTACATCCTATGTAACCTCGCTCCCCAATTACTCCCCATGTATCCTCACTCCCCAATTACTCCCATGTACCTTCACTCTACAAATACTCTCCGTGTACCCTCACTCCCCAATTACTCCCATGTACCTTCACTCTACAAATATTCTCCCTGTACCCTCACTCACCAATTACTCCCCGTGTACACTTACTTCCTTTGTACCCTTAGTCCCCAGTTACTCCCATGTACCCTCACTCCCCAATTACTCCAGATGCACCCTCAGTCCCCAAATACTTCCCATGTACCCTCACACCCCAATTACTTCCCATGTACCCACACTCCCCAATTACTCCCCATGTGCACTCACTCCCCAATTACTTCCTATGTACCCTCACTCCCCAATTGATCCCCCTGTACACTCACTCATCAATTACTTCCTATGTTCCCTCCGTCCCCAATTACTCCAATGTACCCTCATTCCCCAATTACTCCCATGTATCCTCGCTCTATAATTACGCCCCATGTATCCTCACGCCCCAATTACTCTCCATGTACCCTCACTCCCCAATTACTCCCCATGTACCCTCACTCACCACTTACATCCTATCTACCCTCACTCCCCAATTACTCTCCGTGTACCCTCACTCCCCAATTACTTCCCATGTACCTTCACTCCCCAATCACTTCCTATGTACCCTCACTCCCCAATTACTTCCCATGTACCCTCACTCCCCAATTGCTCCCCATGTACACTCACTCATCAATTACTTCCTATGTTCCCTCCATCCCCAATTACTCCAATGTACCCTCATTCCACAATTACTCCAATGTACCTTCACTCGGCAATTACTCCTCATGTACCCTCACTCCCCAATTACTCCCCATGTACACTCACTCCACAATTACTCCCCATGTACCCTCACTCTCCAATTACTTCCTATGTAACCTCACTCCCCACTTATCCCCATGTATCCTCATTCCCCAATTACTCCCATGTACCTTCACTCAACAAATACTCTCCGTGTACCCTCACTCCCCAATTACTCCCATGTACCTTCACTCCCCAATTATTTCCTATGTAACCACACACCCCAATTCCTCCCATCTACCTTCACTCTTCAAATTATCTCCATGAACCCTCACTCCCCAATGACTCCCATGTACCTTCACTCCCCAATTACTTCCTATATACCCTCACTCTGCAATTACTACCCATGTACCCTCATTCCCCAATTATTCCCATGTACCTTCACTCTACAAATATTCTCCATGTACCCTCACTCCCCAATTACTCCCCATGTACACTCATTCCCCAATTATTTCCACTGGACCCTCGCTCCTCAATTACTCACCATGTACACTCACTCACTAATTACTTCCTATGTACCCTCAGTTCACAATTACTCCCATGTACCCTCATTCCCCAATTACTCGCATGTACCCTCACACTACAATTACTCGCCATGTACCCTCACTCCACAATTACTCCAGATGTACCCTCAGTCCCAAAATACTCCCCATGTACCCTCACTCCCCAATTACTCCCCATGTGCACTCACTCCCCAATTACTTCCTATGTACCCTCACTCCCCAATTGCTCCTCATGTACCCTCACTCCGCAATTACTCCCCATGTACACTAACTCCACAATTACTCCCAATGTACCCTCACTCTCCAATTACTTCCTATGTAACCTCGCTCCCCACTTACTCCCCATGTATCATCATTCCCCAATTACTCCCATGTACCTTCACTCGACAAATACTCTCCATGAACCCTCACTCCCCAATTACTCCCATGGACCTTCACTCCCCAATTACTTCCTATATACCCTCACTCCGCAATTACTCCCCATGTACCCTCATTCCCCAATTATTCCCATGTACCATCACTCTACAAATATTCTCCATGTACCCTCACTCCTCAATTACTCCCCATGTACACTCATTCCCCAATTATTTCCGCTGTACCCTCACTCCCCAATTGCTCCCCATGTACACTCACTCACCAATTACTTCCTATGTACCATCAGTCCCCAATTACTCCCATGCACCCCCATTCCCCAATTATTCCCATGTACCATCACTCTACAAATATTCTCCATGTCCCCTCAGTCCCCAATTACTCCCATGTACCCTCATTCCCCAATTACTCCCATGTACCCTCACTCTATAGTTACTCCCGATGTACCCTCACTCCCCAATTACTCCCCATGTACCCTCATTCCTCAATTACTCCAGTTGTACCCTCAGTCCCCAAATACTCCCCATGTACCCTCACTCCTAATTACTCCCATGTACCCTCACTCCCCAATTACTTCCGAAGTACCCTCACTCCCCAATTACTCCCCATTTACACTCACTTACCAATTACTTCCTATGTACCTCACTCCCCAATTACTCCCCATGTACACTCACTCACCAATTACTTCCTATGTACCCTCAGTACCCAATTACTCCCATGTACCCTCACTCTACAATTACTCCAATGTACCCTCACTCCCCAATTACTTCCTATGTACCCTCACTACCCAATTACTCCCCATTTACCCTCACTCCCCAATTACTCCCATGTACACTCACTCTACAATTACTCACATGTACCCTTACTCCCCAATTACTCCCCATGTACCCTCACTTCACAATTACTCCAGATGTACCCTCATTCCGCAAATACTCCCCATGTACCCTTACTCCACAATTATGTCCATGTCCCCTCACTTCACAATTACTCCCCAAGTGCCCTCACTTTCCAATTACTCCAGATGTACCCTCAGTTCCCAAATACTCCCCATGTTCCTCACTCCCTATTACTCCGATGTACCCTCACTCTACAATTACTCCCCATGTACCCTCACTCCCCAATTACTACCCATGTACCCTGACTCCGAAATTACTCCCATGTACCCTCACTCCCCAATTACTCCCATGTACGCTCACTCCACAATTACTCCCCATGTACCCTCACTCACCAATTACTCCCCATGTACACTCACTCCACAATTACTCCCAATGTACCCTCACTCTCCAATTACTTCTTATGTAACCTCGCTCCCCACTTACTCCCCATGTATCCTCATTCCCCAATTATTCCCATGTACCTTCACTCTACAAATACTCTCCGTGTACCCTCACTCCCCAATTACTCCCATGTACCTTCACTCCCCAATTACTTCCTATGTACCGCCACTCCCCAGTTCCACCCATCTACCTTCACTCCCCAATTACTTCTGATGTACCCTCACTCCCCAATTACTCCCGATGTACACTCATTCCCCAATTATTCCCATGTACCCTCACTCTACAAATATTCTCTATGCACCCTCACTCATCAATTACTCCCCGTGTACACTCACTCACTAATTACTTCCTTTGTACCCTTACTCCCCAATTACTCCCATGTACCCTCACTCCCCAATTACTCCAGATGTACATTCAGTCACAAAATACTCCCCATGTAACCTCGCTCTATAATTACTCCCCATGTACCCTCACTCCCCAATTACTTCCTATGTACCCTCACTCCCCAATTACTGCCCATGTACCCTCACTTGCCAATTACTCCAGTTGTACCCTCAGTCCCCAAATACTCCCCATGTACCCTCACTCCTAATTACTCCCATGTACTCTCACTCCCCAATTACTTGCTATGTACACTTACTCACCAATTACTTCCTATGTACCCTCAGTCCCCAATTACTCC
The DNA here is from genome assembly GCF_044704955.1 of Pristiophorus japonicus. NCBI lineage: Eukaryota > Metazoa > Chordata > Chondrichthyes > Pristiophoridae > Pristiophorus > Pristiophorus japonicus. The sequence goes on from NC_092010.1 coordinate 1,648,779, forward strand.
CCATGTACACTCACTCACCAATTACTTCCTATGTACCCTCAGTCCCCAATTACTCCCAAGTACCATCACTCTACAATTACTCCCCATGTACCTTCACTCCCTATTTATTCCCCATGTACCCTCACTTCACAATTACTCCCCAAGTGCCATGACTTTCCAATTACTCCAGATGTAGACTCAGTCCCCAATTACTCCCCATGTACCCTCACTCCCAAATTATTCCCATGTACCCTCACTCCCCAATTACTTCCTATGTACCCTCACTACCCAATTACTCCCCATTTACCCTCACTCCCCAATTACTCCCATGTACACTCACTCTACAATTACTCCCATTTACCCTCACTCCCCAATTACTCCCATGTACTCTCACTCTACAATTACTCGCATGTACGCTCACTCCCCAATTACTCCCCATGTACTCTCACTTCACAATTACTCCCCATGTGCCCTCACTTTCCAATTACTCCAGATGTACCCTCAGTCCGCAAATACTCCCCATGCACCCTCACTCCCCAATTATGTCCATGTACACTCACTCCACAATTACTCCCCAAGTGCCCTCACTTTCCAATTACTCCAGATGTACCCTCAGTTCCCAAATACTCCCCATGTTCCCTCACTCCCCAATTACTCCGATGTAACCTCACTCTACAATTATTCCCCATGTACCCTCACTCCCCAATTACTCCCCATGTAACCTGACTCCGAAATTACTCCCATGTACCCCCACTCCCCAATTACTTCCTATGTACCCTCACTCCCCAATTACTCCCTTGTACGCTCACTCCACAATTACTCCCCATGTACCCTCACTCCCCACTTACTCCCCATGTAACCTCATTCCCCAATTACTCCCATGTACCCTCACTCTGCAATTACTCCTCATGTACCCTCACTCCCCAATTACTCCCCATGTACACTCACTCCACAATTACTCCCCATGTACCCTCACTCTCAAATTACTCCCCATGTACCCTCATTCCCCAATTACTCCCATGTACCCTCACTCTGCAATTACTCCCCATGTATCCTCATTCCCCAATTACTCCCATGTACCTTCACTCTACAAATACTCTCCGTGTATCCTCACTCCCCAATTACTCCCATGTACCTTCACTCCCCAATTAATTCCTATGTACCCTCACTCCCCAATTCCACCCATCTACCTTCACTCTACAAATACTCTCCATGTACCCTCACTCCCCAATTACTCCCATGTACCTTCACTCCGCAATTACTTCCGATGTACCCTCACACCCCAATTACTCCTCATGTACCCTCATTCCCCAATTATTCCCATGCACCTTCACTCTACAAATATTCTCCATGTACCCTCACTCATCAATTACTCCCTGTGTACACTCACTCACTAATTACATCCTTTGTACTCTTAGTCCCCAAATACTCCCATGTACCCTCACTCCCCAATTACTCCAGATGTACCCTCAGTCCCCAAATACTCCCCATGTACCCTCACTCCCCAATTACTCCCCATGTGCACTCACTCACCAATTACTTCCCATGTACCCTCACTCCCCAATTGATTCCCATGTACACTCACTCATCAATTACTTCCTATGTTCCCTCCATCCCCAATTACTCCAATGTACCCTCATTCCCCAATTACTCCCAAGTATCCTCGTTCTATAATTACTCCCCATGTACCCTCACTCCCCAATTACTCTCCATGTACCCTCACTCCCCAATTACTCTCCATGTACCTTCACTCCCCAATTACTCCCCATGTACCCTCACTCACCACTTACTTCCTATGTACTCTCACTCCCCTATTACTCCCCATGTACCCTCACTCCCCAATTACTTCCTATGTACCCTCACTCCCCAATTACTTCCCATGTACCCTCTCTCCCCAATTACTCCCCATGTGCACTCACTCCCCAATTACTTCCTATGTACCCTCACTCCCCAATTGCTCCCCTTGTACACTCACTCATCAATTACTTCCTATGTTCCCTCCGTCCCCAATTACTCCAATGTACCCTCATTCCCCAATTACTCCCATGTATCCTGGCTCTATAATTACTCCCCATGTACCCTCATTCCCCAATTACTCCCATGTACCCTCACTCGGCAATTGCTCCTCATGTACCCTCACTCCCCAATTACTCCCCATGTACACTCACTCCACAATTACTCCCCATGTACCCTCACTCTCCAATTACTTCCTCTGTAACCTCACTCCCCACTTATCCCCATGTATCCTCATTCCCCAATTACTCCCATGGACCTTCACTCCCCAATTATTTCCTATGTAACCTCACTCCTCAATTCCTCCCATCTACCTTCACTCTACAAATAATCTCCATGAACCCTCACTCCCCAATTACTCCCATGTACCTTCACTCCCCAATTACTTCCTATATACCCTCACTCCGCAATTATTCCCCATGTACCCTCATTCCCCAATTATTCCCATGTACCTTCACTCTACAAATATTCTCCATGTACCCTCGCTCACCAATTACTCCCCATGTACACTCATTCCCCAATTATTTCCGCTGTACCCTCGCTCCTCAATTACTCCCCATGTAGACTCACTCATTAATTACTTCCTATGTACCCTCAGTCCCCAATTACTCCCATGTACCCTCATTCCCCAAATACTCCCATGTACCCTCAATCCCCAATTACTCCAGATGTACCCTCAGTCCCCAAATACTCCCCATGTACGCTCACTCCCCAATTACTCCCCATGTGCACTCACTCCCCAATTACTTCCTATGTACCCTCACTCCCCAATTGATCCCCATGTACACTCACTCATCAATTACTTCCTATGTTCCCTCCATCCCCAATTACTCCAATGTACCGTCATTCCCCAATTACTCCCAAGTATCCTCGCTCTATAATTACTCCCCATGTACCCTCACTCACCAAATACTCTCCATGTACCCTCACTCCCCAATTACTCTCCATGTACCTTCACTCCCCAATTACTCCCCATGTACCCTCACTCCCAACTTACTCCCCATGTACCCTCATTCCCCAATTACTCCCATGTACCCTCACTCTGCAATTACTCCTCATGTACACTCACTCCCCAATTACTCCCCATGTACACTCACTCCACAATTACTCCCAATGTACCGTCACTCTCCAATTACTTCCTATGTAACGTCGCTCCCCACTGACTCCCCATGTATCCTCATTCCCCAATTATTCCCTTGTACCTTCACTCTACAAATACTCTCCGTGTATCCTCACTCCCCAATTACTCCCATGTACCTTCACTCCCCAATTAATTCCTATGTACCCTCACTCCCCAATTCCACCCATCTACCTTCAGTCTACAAATACTCTCCATGTACCCTCACTCCCCAATTACTCCCATGTACCTTCACTCCCCAATTACTTCCGATGTACCCTCACTGCCCAATTACTCCCAATGTACCCTCATTCCCCAATTATTCCCATGTACCTTCACTCTACAAATATTCTCCATGTACCCTCACTCATCAATTACTCCCTGTGTACACTCACTCACTAATTACATCCTTTGTACCCTTAGTCCCCAAATACTCCCATGTACTATCACTCCCCAATTACTCCAGATGTACCCTCAGTCCCCAAATACTCCCCATGTACCCTCACTCCCCAATTACTCCCCATGTGCACTCACTCCACAATTACTTCCTATGCACCCTCACTCCCCAATTGATCCCCATGTACACTCACTCATCAATTACTTCCTATGTTCCCTCTGTCCCCAATTACTCCAATGTACCCTCATTCCCCAATTACTCCCCATGTACCCTCATTCCCCAATTACTCCCATGTACCCTCACTCTGCAATTACTCCTCATGTACCCTCACTCCCCAATTATTCCCCATGTACACTCACTCCACAATTACTCCCCATGTACCCTCACTCTGCAATTACTCCCCATGAACCCTCATTCCCCAATTACTCCCATGTACCCTCACTCTGCAATTACTCCCCATGTATCCTCATTCCCCAATTACTCCCATGTACCTTCTCTCTACAAATACTCTCCGTGTATCCTCACTCCCCAATTACTCCCATGTACCTTCACTCCCCAATTACTTCCGATGTACCCTCACTCCCCAATTACTCCCCATGTACCCTCATTCCCCAATTATTCCCATGTACCTTCACTCTACAAATATTCTCCATGTAACCTCACTCATCAATTACTCCCTGTGTACACTCACTCACTAATTACATACTTTTTACCCTTAATCCCCAAATACTCCCATGTACCCTCACTCACCAATTACTCCAGATGTACCCTCAGTCCCCAAATACTCCCCATGTACCCTCACTCCCCAATTACTCCCCATGTGCACTCACTCCACAATTACTTCCTATGTACCCTCACTCCCCAATTGATCCCCATGTACACTCACTCATCAATTACTTCCTATGTTCCCTCCATCCCCAATTACTCCAATGTACCCTCATTCCCCAATTACTCCCAAGTATCCTCGCTCTATAATTACTCCCCATGTACCCTCACTCCCCAATTACTCTCCATGTACCCTCACTCCCCAATTACTCTCCATGTACCTTCACTCCCCAATTACTCCCCATGTACCCTCACTCACCACTTACTTCCTATGTACTCTCACTCCCCTATTACTCCCCATGTACCCTCACTCCCCAATTACTTCCTATGTACCCTCACTCCCCAATTACTTCCCATGTACCCTCACTCCCCAATTACTCCCCATGTGCACTCACTCCCAATTACTTCCTATGTACCCTCACTCCCCAATTGCTCCCCATGTACACTCACTCATCAATTACTTCCTATGTTCCATCCGTCCCCAATTACTCCAATGTACCCTCATTCCCCAATTACTCCCATGTATCCTGGCGCTATAAATACTCCCCATGTACCCTCATTCCCCAATTACTCCCATGTACCCTCACTCCACAATTACTCCCCATGTACCCTCACTCTCCAATTACTTCCTCTGTAACCTCACTCCCCACTTATCCCCACGTATCCTCATTCCCCAATTACTCCCATGTACCTTCACTCGACAAATACTCTCCGTGTACCCTCAACCCCCCAATTACTCCCATGTGCCTTCACTCCCCAATTATTTCCTATGTAACCTCACTCCCCAATTCCTCCCATCTACATTCACTCTACAAATAATCTCCATGAACCCTCACTCCCCAATTACTCCCATGTACCTTCACTCTACAAATACTCTCCGTGTATCCTCACTCCCCAATTACTCCCATGTACCTTCACTCCCCAATTAATTCCTATGTACCCTCACTCCCCAATTCCACCCATCTACCTTCAATCTACAAATACTCTCCATGTACGCTCACTCCCCAATTACTCCCATGTACCTTCACTCCCCAATTACTTCCGATGTACCCTCACTCCCCAATTACTCCCAATGTACCCTCATTCCCCAATTATTCCCATGTACCTTCACTCTACAAATATTCTCCATGTACCCTCACTCATCAATTACTCCCTGTGTACAATCACTCACTAATTACATCCTTTGTACCCTTAGTCCCCAAATATTCCCATGTACCCTTACTCCCCAATTAATCCAGATGTACCCTCAGTCCCCAAATACTCCCCATGTACCCTCACTCCCCAATTACTCCCCATGTGCACTCACTCCACAATTACTTCCTATGTACCCTCACTCCCCAATTGATCCCCATGTACACTCACTCATCAATTACTTCCTATGTTCCCTCCATCCCCAATTACTCCAATGTATCCTCATTTCCCAATTACTCCCAATTATCCTCGCTCTATAATTACTCCCCATGTACCCTCACTCCTCAATTACTCTCCATGTACCCTCACTCCCCAATTACTCTCCATGTACCTTCATTCCCCAATTACTCCCCATGTACCCTCACTCACCACTTACTTCCTATGTACTCTCACTCCCCTATTACTCCCCATGTACCCTCACTCCCCAATTACTTCCTATGTACCCTCACTCCCCAATTACTTTCCATGTACTCTCACTCCCCAATTACTCCCCATGTGCACTCACTCCCCAATTACTTCCTATGTACCCTCACTCCCCAATTGCTCCCCATGTACACTCACTCATCAATTACTTCCTATGTTCCCTCCGTCCCCAATTACTCCAATGTACCCTCATTCCCCAATCACTCCCATGTATCCTGGCTCTATAATTACTCCCCATTTACCCTCATTCCGCAATTACTCCCATGTACCCTCACTCGGCAATTACTCCTCATGTACCCTCACTCCCCAATTACTCCCATGTACACTCACTCCACAATTACTCCCCATGTACCCTCACTCTCCAATTACTTCCTCTGTAACCTCACTCCCCACTTATCCCCATATATCCTCATTCCCCAATTACTCCCATGTACCTTCACTCGACAAATACTCTCCGTGTACCCTCACTCCCCAATTACTCCCATGTGCCTTCACTCCCCAATTATTTCCTATGTAACCTCACTCCCCAATTTCTCCCATCTACCTTCACTCTACAAATAATCTCCATGAACCCTCACTCCCCAATTACTCCCATGTACCTTCACTCCCCAATTACTTCCTATATACCCTCACTCCGCAATTACGCCCCATGTACCCTCATTCCCCAATATTCCCATGTACCTTCACTCTACAAATATTCTCCATGTACCCTCGCTCCCCAATTACTCCCCATGTACACTCATTCCCCAATTATTTCCGCTGTACCCTTGCTCCTCAATTACTCCCCATGTAGACTCACTCATTAATTACTTCCTATGTACCCTCAGTCCCCAATTACTCCCATGTACCCTCATTCCCCAAATACTCCCATGTACCCTCAATCCCCAATTACTCCAGATGTACCCTCAGTCCCCAAATACTTCCCATGTACCCTCACTCCCCAATTACTCCCCATGTGCACTCACTCCCCAATTACTTCCTATGTACCCTCACTCCCCAATTGATCCCCATGTACACTCACTCATCAATTACTTCCTATGTTCCCTCCATCCCCAATTACTCCTAAGTATCCTCGCTCTATAATTACTCCCCATGTACCCTCACTCCCCAATTACTCTCCATATACCCTCACTCCCCAATTACTCTCCATGTACATTCACTCCCCTATTACAACCCATGTACCCTCACTCCCTACTTACTCCCCATGTACCCTCATTCCCCAATTACTCCCATATACCCTCACTCTGCAATTACTCCTCATGTACCCTCACTCCCCAATTACTCCCCATGTACACTCACTCCACAATTACTTCCAATGTACCCTCACTCTCCAATTACTTCCTATGTAACCTCGCTCCCCACTTACTCCCCATGTATCCTCACTCCCCAATTACTCCCATGTACCTTCACTCCCCAATTACTTCCGATGTACCCTCAGTCCCAAAATACTCCCCATGTACCCTCATTCCCCAATTATTCCCATGTACCTTCACTCTACAAATATTCTCCATGCACCCTCACTCATCAATTACTCCCTGTGTACACTCACTCACTAATTACATCCTTTGTACTCTTAGTCCCCAAATACTCCCATGTGCCCTCACTCCCCAATTACTCCAGATGTACCCTCAGTCCCCAAATACTCCCCATGTACCCTCACTCCCCAATTACTCCCGATGTGCACTCACTCCCCAATTGCTTCCTATGTACCCTCACTCCCCAATTGCTCCCCATGTACACTCACTCATCAATTACTTCTTATGTTCCCTCCATCCCCAATTACTCCAATGTACCCTCATTCCCCAATTACTCCCATGTATCCTGGCTCTATAATTACTCCCCATGTACCCTCATTCCCCAATTACTCCCATGTACCCTCACTCGGCAATTACTCTCCATGTACCTTCACTCCCCAATTACTCCCCATGTACCCTCACTCACCACTTACTTCCCATGTACCCTCACCCCCCAATTACTTCCTATGTACCCTCACTCCCCAATTACTTCCCATGTACCCTCACTCCCCAATTACTCCCCATGTACCCTCACTCTACAATTACTTCCTCTGTCACCTCACTCCCCACTTATCCCCATGTATCCTCATTCCCCAATCACTCCCATGTACCTTCACTCGACAAATACTCTCCGTGTACCCTCACTCCCCAATTACTTCCATGTGCCTTCACTCCCCAATTACTTCCTATATACCCTCACTCCGCAATTACTCCCCATATACCCTCATTCCCCAATTATTCCCATGTACCTTCACTCTACAAATATTCTTCATGTACCCTCGCTCCCCAATTATTCCCAATGTACACTCATTCGCCAATTATTTCCGCTGGATCCTCGCTTCTCAATTACTCCCCATGTACACACATTCATTAATTACTTCCTATGTACCATCAGTCGCCAATTACTCCCATGTACCCTCATTCCCCAAATACTCCCATGTACCCTCAATCCCCAATTACTCCAGATGTACCCTCAGTCCCCAAATACTCCCCATGTACCCTCACTCCCCAATTACTCCCCATGTACACTCACTCCCCAATTACTCTCCATGTACCTTCACTCCCCAATTACTCCCCATGTACCCTCACTCCCCACTTACTCCCCATGTACCCTCATTCCCCAATTACTCCCATGTACCCTCACTCTGCAATTACTCCTCATGTACCCTCACTCCCCAATTACTCCCCATGTACACTCACTCCACAATTACTCCCAATGTACCCTCACTCTCCAATTACTCCCCATGTACCCTCACTCCCCACTTACTCCCCATGTATCCTCATTCCCCAATTACTCCCATGTACCTTCACTCTACAAATACTCTCCGTGTACCCTCACTTCCCAATTACTCCCATGTGCCTTCACTCCCCAATTATTTCCTATGCAACCTCACTCCCGAATTCCTCCCATCTACCTTCACTCTACAAATAATCTCCATGAACCCTCACTCCCCAATTACTCCCATGTAACTTCACTCCCCAATTACTTGCTATGTACCCTCACTCCGCAATTACTCCCCATGTACCCTCATTCCCCAATTATTCCCATGTACCTTCACTCTACAAATATACTCCATGTACCCTCGCTCCCCAATTACTCCCCATGTACACTCATTCCCCAATTATTTCCGCTGTACCCTCGCTCCTCAATTACTCCCCATGTACACTCACTCATTAATTACTTCCTATGTACCCTCAGTCCCCAATTACTCCCATGTACCCTCATTCCCCAAATACTCCCATGTACCCTCAATCCCCAATTACTCCAGATGTACCCTCAGTCCCCAAAAACTCCCCATGTACCCTCACTCCCCAATTACTCCCCATGTGCACTCACTCCCCAATTACTTCCTATGTACCCTCACTCCCCAATTGATCGCCATGTACACTCACTCATCAATTACTTCCTATGTTCCCTCCATCCCCAATTACTCCAATGTACCCTCTTTCCCCAATTACTCCCAAGTATCCTCGCTCTATAATTACTGCCCATGTACCCTCACTCCCCAATTACTCTCCATATACCCTCACTCCCCAATTACTCTCCATGTACCTTCACTCCCCAATTACTCCCCATGTACCCTCACTCACCACTTACTTCCTATGTACTTTCATTCCCCTATTACTCCCCATGTACCCTCACTCCCCAATTACTTCCTATATACCCTCACTCCCCAATTACTTCCCATGCACCGTCACTCCCCAATTACTCCCCATGTGCACTCACTCCCCAATTACTTCCTATGTACCCTCACTCCCCAATTGCTCCCCTTGTACACTCACTCATCAATTACTTCCTATGTTCCCTCCGTCCCCAATTACTCCAATGTACCCTCATTCCCCAATTACTCCCATGTATCCTGGCTCTATAATTACTCCCCATGTACCCTCATTCCCCAATTACTCCCATGTACCCTCACTCGGCAATTACTCCTCATGTACCCTCACTCCCCTATTACTCCCCATGTACACTCACTCCACAATTACTCCCCATGTACCCTCACTCTCCAATTACTTCCTCTGGAACCTCACTCCCCACTTATCTCCATGTATCCTCATTCCCCAATTACTCCCATGTACCTTCACTCGACAAATACTCTCCGTGTACCCTCACTCCCCAATTACTCCCATGTGCCTTCACTCCCCAATTATTTCCTATGTAACCTCACTCCCCAATTCCTCCCATCTACCTTCACTCTACAAATAATCTCCCTGAACCCTCACTTCCCAATTACTCCCATGTACCTTCACTCCCCAATTACTTCCTATATACCCTCACTCCGCAATTACTCCTCATGTACCCTCATTCCCCAATTATTACCATGTACCTTCACTCTACAAATATTCTCCATGTACCCTCGCTCCCCAATTACTCCCCATGTACACTCATTCCCCAATTATTCCCATGTACCTTCACTCTACAAATATTCTCCATGTACCCTCGCTCCCCAATTACTCCCCGTGTACACTCACTCACTAATTACTTCCTATATACCCTCAGTCCCCAATTACTCCCATGTACCCTCATTCCCCAATTACTCCCATGTACCCTCATTCCCCAATTACCCCCATGTACCCTCACTCTACAATTACTCGCCATGTACCCTCACTCCCCAATTACTCCAGATATACCCTCAGTCCCAAAATACTCCCCATGTACCCTCACTCCTCAATTGCTCCCCATGTACACTCACTCACCAATTACTTCCAATGTACCCTCAGTCCCCAATTACTCCCATGTACCCCCATTCCCCAATTAGTCCCATGCACCCTCACTCTATAGTTACTGCCTATGTACCCTCACTCCCGAATTACTTCCTATGTACCCTCACTCTCCAATAACTCCAGATGTCCCCTCAGTCCCCAATTACTCCCATGTACCCTCATTCCCCAATTACTCCCGTGTACCCTCACTCTATAGTTACTCACTATGTACCCTCACTCCCCAATTACTCCCCATGTACCCTCACTCCCCAATTACTCCAGTTGTACCCTCAGTCCCCAAATACTCCCCATGTACCCTCACTCCTAATTACTCCCCATGTACCCTCACTCCCCAATTACTTCCTATGTACCTCACTCCCCAATTACTCCCCATGTACACTCACTCACCAATTACTTCCTATGTACCCTCAGTCCCCAATTACTCCCATGTACCCTCACTCTACAATTACTCCCCATGTACCCTCACTCCCTATGTATTCCCAATGTACCCTCACTCCCCAATTACTTCCTATGTACCCTCACTCCCCAATTACTCCCCATTTACCCTCACTCCCCAATTACTCCCATGTACACTCACTATAAAATTACTCCCATGTCCCCTCACTCCCCAATTACTCCCTATGTACACTCACTTCACAATTATTCCCCAAGTGCCCTCACTTTCCAATTACTCCAGATGTACCCTCACTCGGCAATTACCCCTCATGTACCCTCACTCCCCAATTACTCCCCATGTACACTCACTCCACAATTACTCCCCATGTACCCTCACTCTCCAATTACTTCCTCTGTAACCTCACTCCCCACTTATCCCCATGTATCCTCATTCCCCAATTACTCCCATGTACCTTCACTCGACAAATACTCTCCGTGTACCCTCACTCCCCAATTACTCCCATGTACCTTCACACCCCAATTATTTCCTATGTAACCTCACTCACCAATTCCTCCCATCTACCTTCACTCTACAAATAATCTCCATGAACCCTCACACCCCAATGACTCCCATGTACCTTCACTCCCCAATTACTTCCTATATACCCTCACTCTGCATTTACTCCCCATGTACCCTCATTCCCCAATTACTCCCCATGTGCACTCACTCCCCAATTACTTCCTATGTACCCTCACTCCACAATTGCTCCCCATGTACACTCACTCATCAATTACTTCCTATGTTCCCTCAATCCCCAATTACTCCAATGTACCCTCATTCCCCAATTACTCCCATGTATCCTCGCTCTATAATTACTTCCCATGTACCCTCACTCCCCAATTACTCTCCATGTACCCTCACTCCCCAATTACTCCCCATGCACCCTCACTCCCTATTTATTCCCAATGTACCCTCACTCTCCAATTACTTCCTATGTACCCTCACTACCCAATTACTCCCCATTTACCCTCACTCCCCAATTACTCCCATGTGCACTCACTCTACAATTACTCCCATGTCCCCTCACTCCCCAATTACTCCCCATGTACCCTCACTTCACAATTACTCCCCAAGTGCCCTCACTTTCCAATTACTCCAGATGTACCCTCAGTCCGCAAATACTCACCATGTACCCTCACTCCCCAATTACTCCCCATGCACACTCACTCCACAATTACTCCCAATGTACCCTCACTCTCCAATTACTTCCTATGTAACCTCGCTCCCCACTTACTCCCCATGTATCCTCATTCCCCAATTCCACCCATCTACCTTCACTCTACAAATACTCTCCATGTACCCTCACTCCCCAATTACTCCCATGTACCTTCACTCCCCAATTACATCCGATGTACCCTCACTCCCCAATTACTCCCTATGTACCCTCACTCCCCAATTCCACCCATCTACCTTCACTCTACAAATACTCCCCATGTAACCTCATTCCCCAATTATTCCCATGTACCTTCACTCTACAAATATTCTCCATGTACCCTCACTCACCAATTACTCCCCGTGTACACTCACTCACTAATTGCTTCCTTTGTACCCTTAGTCCCCAATTACTCCCATGTACCCTCACTCCCCAATTACTGCAGATGTACCGTCAGTCCCCAAATACTCCCCATGTACCCTCACTCCCCAATTACTCCCCATGTGCACTCACTCCCCAATTACTTCCTATGTACCCTCACTCCCCAATTGTTCCTCATGTACTCTCACTCCGCAATTACTCCCAATGTACCCTCATTCTCCAATTACTTCCTATGTAACCTCGCTCCCCACTTACTCCCCATGTATCCTCATTCCCCAATTACTCCCATGTACCTTCACTCGACAAATAATCTCCATGAACCCTCACTCCCCAATTACTCCCCATGGACCTTCACTCCCCAATTACTTCCTATATACCCTCACTCCGCAATTGCTCCCCATGTACGCTCACTCCTCAATTACTCCCCATGTACACTCATTCCCCAATTATTTCCGCAGTACACTCACGCCCCAATTGCTCCCCATGTACACTCACTCACCAATTACGTCCTATGTACCATCAGTCCCCAATTACTCCCATGTACCCCCATTCCCCAATTACTCCCATGCACCCTCACGCTATAGTTACTCCCTATGTACCCTCACTCCCCAATTACTCCCCATGTACCTTCACTCTCCAATTACTCCAGATGTCCCCTCAGTCGCAAATTACTCCCACGTACCCTCATTCCCCAATTACTCCCATGAACCCTCACTCTATAGTTACTCCCTATGTACCCTCACTCCCCAATTACTCCCCATGTACCCTCACTCCCCAATTACTCCAGTTGTACCCTCAGTCCCCAAATACTCCCCATGTACCCTCACTCCTAATTACTCCCATGTACCCTCACTCCCCAATTACTTCCTATGTACCCTCAGCCCCCAATTACTCCCATGTACACTCACTCTACAATTACTCCCATGTACCCTCACTCCCCATTTATTCCCCATGTACCCTCACTTCACAATTACTCCCCAAGTGCCATGACTTTCCAATTACTCCAGATGTAGCCTCAGTCCCCAAATACTCCCAATGTACCCACACTCCCCAATTATTCCCATGTACCCTCACTCCCCAATTACTTCCTATGTACCCTCACTACCCAATTATTCCCCATTTACCCTCACTCCCCAATTACTCCCATGTACACTCACTCTAAAATTACTCACATGTACCCTTACTCCCCAATTACTCCCCATGTACCCTCACTTCACAATTACTCCCCAAGTGCCCTCACTTTCCAATTATTCCAGATGTACACACATTCCGCAAATACTCCCCATGCACCCTCACTCCCCAATTATGTCCATGTCCCCTCACTTCACAATTACTCCCCAAGTGCCCTCACTTTCCAATTACTCCAGATGTACCCTCAGTTCCCAAATACTCCCCATGTTCCTTCACTCCCCAATTACTCCGATGTACCCTCACTCTACAATTACTCCCCATGTAACCTCACTCCCCAATTACTACCCATGTACCCTGACTCCGAAATTACTCCCATGTACCCTCACTCCCCAATTACTCCCATGTACGCTCACTCCACAATTACTCCCCATGTACCCTCACTCCCCACTTACTCCCCATGTACCCTCATTCCCCAATTACTCCCATGTACCCTCACTCTGCAATTACTCCTCATGTCCCCTCACTCACCAATTACTCCCCATGTACACTCACTCCACAATTACTCCCAATGTACCCTCACTCTCCAATTACTTCCTATGTAACCTTTTTCCCCACTTACTCCCCATGTATCCTCATTCCCCAATTATTCCCATGTACCTTCACTCTACAAATACTCTCCGTGTACCCTCACTCCCCAATTACTCCCATATACCTTCACTCCCCAATTACTTCCTATGTACCCTCACTCCCCAATTCCACCCATCTACCTTCACTCTACAAATACTCTCCATGTACCCTCACTCCCCAATTACTCCCATGTACCTTCACTCCCCAATTACTTCCGATGTACCGTCACTCCCCAATTACTCCCCATGTACCCTCATTCCCCAATTATTCCCATGTACCCTCACTCTACAAATATTCTCTATGTACCCTCACTCATCAATTACTCCCCGTGTACACTCACTCACTAATTACTTCCTTTGTACCCTTACTCACCAATTACTCCCATGTACTCTCACTCTACAATTACTCGCATGTACGCTCACTCCCCAATTACTCCCCATGTACCCTCACTTCAGAATTACTCCCCAAGTGCCCTCACTTTCCAATTACTCCAAATGTTCCCTCATTCCGCAAATATTCCCCATGCACCCTCACTCCCCAATTATGTCCATGTACCCTCACTTCATAATTATTCCCCAAGTGCCCTCACTTTCCAATGACTCCAGATGTACCCTCAGTTCCCAAATACTCCCCATGTTCCCTCACTCCCCAATTACTCCCCATGTAGCCTGACTCCGAAATTACTCCCATGAACCCCCACTCCCCAATTACTTCCTATGCACCCTCAATCCCCAATTACTCCCATGTACGCTCACTCCACAATTACTCCCCATGTACTCTCACTCCCCACTTACTCCCCATGTACCCTCATTCCCCAATTACTCCCATGTACCCTCACTCTGCAATTACTCCTCATGTACCCTCACTCCCCAATTACTCCCCATGTACACTGACTCCACAATTACTCCCAATGTACCCTCACTCTCCCATTAGTTCCTATGTAACCTCGCTCCCCAATTACTCCCCATGTTTCCTCATTCCCCAATTACTCCCATGTACCTTCACTCGACAAATGCTCTCCGTGTATCCTCACTCCCCAATTACTCCCATGTACCTACACTCCCCAATTAATTCCTATGTACCTTCACTCCCCAATTCCACCCATCTACCTTCACTCTACAAATATTCTCCATGTACCCTCACTCCCCAATTACTCCCATGTACCTTCACTCCCCAATTACTTCCGATGTACCCTCACTCCCCAATTACTCCTCATGTACCCTCATTCCCCAATTATTCCCATGTACCTTCACTCTACAAATATTCTCCATGGACCCTCACTCATCAATTACTCCACGTGTACACTCACTCACTAATTACATCCTTTGTACACTTAGTCCCCAATTACTCCCATGTACCCTCACTCCCCAATTACTCCAGATGTACACTCAGTCCCCAAATACTCCCCATGTACCCTCACTCCCCAATTACTCCCCATGTGCAATCACTCCCAAATTACTTCCTATGTACCCTCACTCCCCAAATGCTCCCCATGTACACTCACTCATCAATTACTTCCTATGTTCCCTCCATCCCCAATTACTCCAATATACCCTCATTCCCCAATTATTCCCATGTATCCTCGCTCTATAATTACTCCCCATGTACCCTCACTCTCCAATTGCACTCCATGTACCCTCACTCCCCAATTACTCTCCATGTACCTTCAGTCCCCAATTACTCCCCATGTACCCTCACTCACCACTTACTTCCTATGTACCCTCACTCCCCAATTACTCCCCATGTACCCTCACTCCCCAATTACTTCCTATGTACCCTCACTCCCCAATTAATTCCCATGTACCCTCACTCCCCAATTACTCCCCATGTGCACTCACTCCCCAATTACTTCTATGTATCCTCACTCCCCAATTGCTCCCCATATACACTCACTCATCAATTACGTCCTATTTTCCCTCCGTCCCCAATTACTCCAATGTACCCTCATTCCCCAATTACTCCCATGTACCCTCACTTTGCAATTACTCCTCATGTACCCTCACTCTCCAATTACTTCCTCTGTAACCTCACTCCCCACTTATCCCCATGTATCCTCATTCCCCAATTACTCCCATGTACCTTCACTCGACAAATACTCTCCATGTCCCCTCACTCCCCAATTACTCCCATGTACCTTCACACCCCAATTATTTCCTATGTAACCTCACTCCCCAATTCCTCCCATCTACCTTCACTCTACAAATACTCTCCATGTACCCTCACTCCCCAATTACTCCCATGTACCTTCACTCCCCAATTACTTCCGATATACCCTCACTCCGCAATTACCCCCCATGTACCCTCATTCCCCAATTATTCCCATGTAGCTATAATCCCCAATTAATTCCTATGTACCCTCACTCCCCAATTCCACCCATCTACCTTCACTCTACAAATACTCTCCATGTACCCTCACTCCCCAATTACTTCCATGTACCTTCACTCCCCAATTACTTCCGATGTACCCTCACTCTGCAATTACTCCTCACGTAACCTCACTCTCCAATTACATCCTATGTAACCTCGCTCCCCAATTACTCCCCATGTACCCTCACTCATCAATTACTCCCCGTGTACACTCACTCACTAATTACATCGTTTGTACCCTTAGTCCCCAATTACTCCCAGGTACTCTCACTCCCCAATTACTCCAGATGTACCCTCAGTCCCCAAATACTCCCCATGTACCCTCACTCCCCAATTACTCCCCATGTGCACTCACTCCCCAATTACTTACTATGTACCCTCATTCCCCAATTGCTTCCCTTGTACACTCAGTCATCAATTACTTCCTATGTTCCCTCCATCCCCAATTACTCCAATGTACCCTCATTCCCCAATTTCTCCCATGTATCCTCGCTCTATAATTACTCCCCATGTACCCTCACTCCCCAATTACTCTCCATGTACCCTCATTCCCCAATTACTCTCCATGTACCTTCACTCCCCAATTACTCCCCATGTACCCTCACTCACCACTTACTTCCTATGTACCCTCACTCCCCAATTACTCCCCATGTACCCTCACTCCCCAATTACTTCCTATGTACCCTCACTCCCCAATTACGTCCCATGTACCCTCACTCCCCAATTACTCCCCATGTGCACTCACTCCCCAATTACTTCCTATGTACCCTCACTCCCCAAAGGCTCCCCATGTACACTCACTCATCAATTACTTCCCATTTTCCCTCCGTCCCCAATTACTCCAATGTACCCTCATTCCCCAATTACTCCCATGTACCCTCACTCGGCAATTACCCCGCATGTACCCTCACTCCCCAATTACTCCCCATGTACACTCACTCCACAATTACTCCCCATGTACCCTCACTCTCCAATTACTTCCTCTGTAACCTCACTCCCCACTTATCCCCATGTATCCTCATTCCCCAATTACTCCCATGTACCTTCACTCGACATATACTCTCCGTGTACCCTCACTCCCCAATTACTCTCATGTACCTTCACACCCCAATTATTTCCTATGTTACCTCACTCCCCAATTCCTCCCATCTACCTTCACTCTACAAATAATATCCATGAACCCTCACACCCCAATGACTCCCATGTACCTTCACTCCCCAATTACTTCCTGTATACCCTCACTCTGCATTTACTCCCCATGTACCCTCATTCCCCAATTATTCCCATGTACCTTCACTCTACAAATATTCTCCATGTACCATCGCTCCCCAATTACTCCCCGTGTACACTCACTCACTAATTACTTTCTATATACCCTCAGTCCCCAATTACTCCCATGTACCCTCATTCCCCAATTACTCCCATGTACCCTCATTCCCCAATTACTCCCATGTACCCTCACTCTACAATTACTCGCCATGTACCCTCACTCCCCAATTACTCCAGATATACCCTCAGTCCCAAAATACTCCCCATGTACCCTCACTCCTCAATTGCTCCCCATGTACACTCACTCACCAATTACTTCCAATGTACCCTCAGTCCCCAATTACTCCCATGTACCCCCATTCCCCAATTAGTCCCATGCACCCTCACTCTATAGTTACTCCCTATGTACCCTCACTCCCCAATTACTCTCTATGTACCCTCACTCTCCAATAACTCCAGATGTTCCCTCAGTCCCCAATTACTCCCATGTACCCTCATTCCCCAATTACTCCCGTGTACCCTCACTCTATAGTTACTCACTATGTACCCTCACTCCCCAATTACTCCCCATGTACCCTCACTCCCCAATTACTCCAGTTGTACCCTCACTCCTAATTACTCCCCATGTACCCTCACTCCCCAATTACTTCCTATGTACCTCACTCCCCAATTACTCCCCATGTACACTCACTCACCAATTACTTCCTATGTACCCTCAGTCCCCAATTACTCCCATGTACCCTCACTCTACAATTACTCCCCATGTACCCTCACTCCCTATTTATTCCCAATGTACCCTCACTCCCCAATTACTTCCTATGTACCCTCACTACCCAATTACTCCCCATTTACCCTCACTCCCCAATTACTCCCATGTACACTCACTCTAAAATTACTCCCATGTCCCCTCACTCCCCAATTACTCCCCATGTACCCTCACTTCACAATTACTCCCCAAGTGCCCTCACTTTCCAATTACTCCAGATGTACCCTCACTCGGCAATTACCCCTCATGTACCCTCACTCCCCAATTACTCCCCATGTACACTCACTCCACAATTACTCCCCATGTACCCTCACTCTCCAATTACTTCCTCTGTAACCTCACTCCCCACTTATCCCCATGTATCCTCATTCCCCAATTACTCCCATGTACCTTCACTCGACAAATACTCTCCGTGTACCCTCACTCCCCAATTACTCCCATGTACCTTCACACCCCAATTATTTCCTATGTAACCTCACTCACCAATTCCTCCCATCTACCTTCACTCTACAAATAATCTCCATGAACCCTCACACCCCAATGACTCCCATGTACCTTCACTCCCCAATTACTTCCTATATACCCTCACTCTGCATTTACTCCCCATGTACCCTCATTCCCCAATTACTCCCCATGTGCACTCACTCCCCAATTACTTCCTATGTACCCTCACTCCACAATTGCTCCCCATGTACACTCACTCATCAATTACTTCCTATGTTCCCTCAATCCCCAATTACTCCAATGTACCCTCATTCCCCAATTACTCCCATGTATCCTCGCTCTATAATTACTTCCCATGTACCCTCACTCCCCAATTACTCTCCATGTACCCTCACTCCCCAATTACTCCCCATGCACCCTCACTCCCTATTTATTCCCAATGTACCCTCACTCTCCAATTACTTCCTATGTACCCTCACTACCCAATTACTTCCCATTTACCCTCACTCCCCAATTACTCCCATGTGCACTCACTCTACAATTACTCCCATGTCCCCTCACTCCCCAATTACTCCCCATGTACCCTCACTTCACAATTACTCCCCAAGTGCCCTCACTTTCCAATTACTCCAGATGTACCCTCAGTCCGCAAATACTCACCATGTACCCTCACTCCCCAATTACTCCCCATGCACACTCACTCCACAATTACTCCCAATGTACCCTCACTCTCCAATTACTTCCTATGTAACCTCGCTCCCCACTTACTCCCCATGTATCCTCATTCCCCAATTCCACCCATCTACCTTCACTCTACAAATACTCTCCATGTACCCTCACTCCCCAATTACTCCCATGTACCTTCACTCCCCAATTACATCCGATGTACCCTCACTCCCCAATTACTCCCATGTACACTCACTCTAAAATTACTCCCATGTCCCCTCACTCCCCAATTACTCCCCATGTACCCTCACTTCACAATTACTCCCCAAGTGCCCTCACTTTCCAATTACTCCAGATGTACCCTCACTCGGCAATTACCCCTCATGTACCCTCACTCCCCAATTACTCCCCATGTACACTCACTCCACAATTACTCCCCATGTACCCTCACTCTCCAATTACTTCCTCTGTAACCTCACTCCCCACTTACTCCCCATGTATCCTCATTCCCCAATTACTCCCATGTACCTTCACTCGACAAATACTCTCCGTGTACCCTCACTCCCCAATTACTCCCATGTACCTTCACACCCCAATTATTTCCTATGTAACCTCACTCCCCAATTCCTCCCATCTACCTTCACTCTACAAATAATCTCCATGAACCCTCACACCCCAATGACTCCCATGTACCTTCACTCCCCAATTACTTCCTATATATCCTCACTCTGCATTTACTCCCCATGTACCCTCATTCCCCAATTACTCCCCATGTGCACTCACTCCCCAATTACTTCCTATGTACCGTCACTCCACAATTGCTCCCCATGTACACTCACTCATCAATTACTTCCTATGTTCCCTCCATCCCCAATTACTCCAATGTACCCTCATTCCCCAATTACTCCCATGTATCCTCGCTCTATAATTACTTCCCATGTACCCTCACTCCCCAATTACTCTCCATGTACCCTCACTCCCCAATTACTCCCCATGCACCCTCACTCCCTATTTATTCCCAATGTACCCTCACTCTCCAATTACTTCCTATGTACCCTCACTACCCAATTACTCCCCATTTACCCTCACTCCCCAATTACTCCCATGTACACTCACTCTACAATTACTCCCATGTCCCCTCACTCCCCAATTACTTCCCATGTACCCTCACTTCACAATTACTCCCCAAGTGCCCTCACTTTCCAATTACTCCAGATGTACCCTCAGTCCGCAAATACTCACCATGTACCCTCACTCCCCAATTACTCCCCATGTACACTCACTCCACAATTACTCCCAATGTACCCTCACTCTCCAATTACTTCCTATGTAACCTCGCTCCCCACTTACTCCCCATGTATCCTCATTCCCCAATTCCACCCATCTACCTTCACTCTACAAATACTCTCCATGTACCCTCACTCCCCAATTACTCCCATGTACCTTCACTCCCCAATTACATCCGATGTACCCTCACTCCCCAATTACTCCCTATGTACCCTCACTCCCCAATTCCACCCATCTACCTTCACTCTACAAATACTCCCCATGTACCCTCATTCCCCAATTATTCCCATGTACCTTCACTCTACAAATATTCTCCATGTACCCTCACTCACCAATTACTCCCCGTGTACACTCACTCACTAATTGCTTCCTTTGTACCCTTAGTCCCCAATTACTCCCATGTACCCTCACTCCCCAATTACTCCAGATGTACCGTCAGTCCCCAAATACTCCCCATGTACCCTCACTCCCCAATTACTCCCCATGTGCACTCACTCCCCAATTACTTCCTATGTGCCCTCACTCCACAATTTCTCCCCATGTACACTCACTCATCAATTACTTCCTATGTTCCCTCCATCCCCAATTACTCCAATGTACCCTCATTCCCCAATTACTCCCATGTATCCTCGCTCTATAATTACTTCCCATGTACCCTCACTCCCCAATTACTCTCCATGTACCCTCACTCCCCAATCACTCCCCATGCACCCTCATTCCCCAATTACTCCCATGTACCTTCACTCTTCAAATACTCTCCATGTACCCTCTCTCCCCAATTACTCCCATGTACCCTCACTCCCCAATTACTCCCATGTACCCTCACTCCCCAATTACTTCCTATGTACCCTCACTCCCCAATTACTCCCCATGTACCCTCACTCCCCAATTACTCCCCATGTGCACTCACTCCCCAATTACTTCCTATGTACCCTCACTCCCCAATTGCTCCCCTTGTACACTCATTCCCCAATTACTCCCATGTACCTTCACTCTTCAAATACTCTCCATGTACCCTCTCTCCCCAATTACTCCCATGTACCCTCACTCCCCAATGACTCCCATGTACCCTCACTCCCCAATTACTTCCTATGTACCCTCACTCCCCAATTACTCCCCATGTACCCTCACTCCCCAATTACTCCCCATGTACACTCACTCCACAATTACTCCCAATGTACCCTCACTCTCCAATTACTTCCTATGTAACCTCGCTCCCCACTTACTCCCCATGTATCCTCATTCCCCAATTCCACCCATCTACCTTCACTCTACAAATACTCCCCATGTACCCTCATTCCCCAATTATTCCCATGTACCTTCACTCTACAAATATTCTCCATGTACCCTCACTCACCAATTACTCCCCGTGTACACTCACTCAATAATTGCTTCCTTTGTACCCTTAGTCCCCAATTACTCCCATGTACCCTCACTCCCCAATTACTCCAGATGTACCGTCAGTCCCCAAATACTCCCCATGTACCCTCACTCCCCAATTACTCCCCATGTGCACTCACTCCCCAATTACTTCCTATGTACCCTCACTCCACAATTGCTCCCCATGTACACTCACTCATCAATTACTTCCTATGTTCCCTCCATCCCCAATTACTCCAATGTACCCTCATTCCCCAATTACTCCCATGTATCCTCGCTCTATAATTACTTCCCATGTACCCTCATTCCCCAATTACTCTCCATGTACCCTCACTCCCCAATTACTCCCCATGCACCCTCATTCCCCAATTACTCCCATGTACCTTCACTCTTCAAATACTCTCCATGTACCCTCTCTCCCCAATTACTCCCATGTACCCTCACTCCCCAATTACTCCCATGTACCCTCACTCCCCAATTACTTCCTATGTACCCTCACTCCCCAATTACTCCCCATGTACCCTCACTCCCCAATTACTCCCCATGTACCCTCACTCCCCAATTATTATCCATAATATATATATATATATCACTGCTACCAAATTACTCCCCTTATATGTATCATCTCTCTCTTATCACTCCTCATAATTTATATCATCATTCACTAATTACCCCACAAATATGTATATATTTCATCATGCTAAGTATTCCTGATAATATCTATATCATAACTCATTAATTACTGCTTAAACACCACCAACCTAATTACATCTACATAAAATATCACCCTCTATTTATCTCAGCACTCCCTAATTACTCCCCATGTTATAAGTCACCACTCTTGAATTGCTACCCAGACATATGATATACAATCCCACCTTTACCACAGTCACATCAATTAAATACATCAAAGGCAGTCAGCCTTCAAAAATATTGGCTTCAACAAGACTGTCGCTCAACCCGACCAATCCAACAAGACTATGGTCAACCCGACCAATCTAACAAGACTATGGTCATCCAGACCAATCCAACAAGACTGTGGTCAACCCGACCAATCAACAAGACTGTCCCTCAATCCGACCAATCCAACAAAACTGTCGCTCAACCCGACCAATTCAACAAGACTGTGGTCAACCCGACCAATCCAACAAGACTGTTGGTCAACCCGACCAATCAACAAACTGTTGGTCAACCCGACCAATCCAACAAGACTGTTGGTCAACCCGACCAATCAACAAGACTGTGGTCAACCCGACCAATCAATAAGACTGTCCCTGAACCCGACCAATCAACAAACTGTTGGTCAACCCGACCAATCCAACAACACTGTCGCTCAACCCGTCCAATCCAACAAGACTGTGGTCAACTCGACCAATCAACAAGACTGTTGGTCAACCCGACCAATCGAACAAGACTGTTGGTCAACCCGACCAATCCAACAAAACTCCCTTCAAACTGATAGTTTCAATCAGACTCTGCCTGAACCCCGTTACCCCTGAGCCAGAACGTGTGTCCCTAACACACTCCATCCACCCATGGGCAGTGAGTCGAGTTGTTAATGGCTGTGCAGCACTGGTGGGCAAAGATCCCCATTATTCATCGAGCGATTTATTCCGTTCCAGCTGCTATCTTGGATGATCACACCACGTGTGGCAGGGGAGAGAGGTTAGCGCTCGCACTCGCCAGAGAGCAAATCAACAGCATCAACGAGTTCCCGGCCAAGGCTCGTGTGGAGGTGGAAATCTTCGAGCTTCACCAGGACAGTCAGTACGAGGCAACAGATATGAGTACGCTCCACACACAATGACTGCCCGTGATCGATGCTGTCTGTGTCTGTGTCAATGCTCATCAACCTGTCTGTGTCTGTCTCTGTGTTCATCAACCTGTCTGTTTCTGTGTCTGTGCTCATCAACCTCTCTGTGTCTGTGTCTGTGCTCATCAACCTGTCTGTGTCTGTGTCTGTGTTCATCAACCTGTCTGTGTCTGTGTCTGTGCTCATCAACCTGTCTGTGTCTGTGTCTATGTTCATCAACCTGTCTGTGTCTGTCTCTGTGTTCATCAACCTGTCTGTGTCTGTGTCTGTGCTCATCAACCTGTATGTGTCTGTGTCTGTGCTCATCAACCTGTCTGTGTCTGTGTCTATGTTCATCAACCTATCTGTATATGTGTCTCTGCTCATCAACCTGTCTGTGTCTGTGTCTGTGTTCATCAACCTGTCTTTGTCCCTGTGTCTGTGTTCATCAACCTGTCTGTATCTGTGTCTGTACTCATCAACCTGTCTGTGTCTGTGCTCATCAACCTGTCTGTGTCTGTGTCTGTGCTCATCAACCTGTCTGTGTCTGTGTCTGTTCTCATCAACCTGTCTGTGTCTGTGTCTGTGCTCATCAACCTGTCTGTGTCTGTCTGTGCTCATCAACCTGTCTGTGTCTGTGTCTGTGCTCATCAACCTGTCTGTGTCTGTCTGTGCTCATTAACCTGTCTATGTCTGTGTCTGTGCTCATCAACCTGTCTGTGTCTGTGCTCATCAACCTGTCTGTGTCTGTGTCTGTACTCATCAAACTGTCTGCGTCTGTGCTCAACAACCTGCCTGTGTCTGTGCCTGTGCTCATCGACCTGTCTGTGTCTGTCTGTGCTCATCAACCTGTCTGTATCTGTGTCTGTGCTCATCAACCTGTCTGTGTCTGCGATTGATTCTTACTGTCTGTGCATACCGGGTGTCTGCGTTGGATTCTTATCAATCTCTCTATCTGCTGTCTATGTCTGTGTCTCTGCTTATCAATTTTCTGTGGCTGTTGGTTGGCTGTGTTTGATTCTTAGCAATCTGTCCCTGTTCTGTTTGTTCTGAATTTATCAGTGCCTGTGTGTCTCTATCCATCCCTTTCTGCTGTTTCTGCCTTTCTTTCTCTGTATGCATGTATGCATGTCTGTCTCTGCTTCCCATACCTTTGTGTTTGATTGTCTGCATTATTCTGTCACTGTATTTTGCTCTCGCTCTGTTATTGTCTGTGTTACCTGTCTGTCTCGCTGTGATTGTTGTCTGTCTCTCTGTTTTCTGTCTGTCTCTCTGTGTTTTCTGTCTGTCTCTCTGTGTTTTCTGTCTGTCTCTCTGTGTTTCCTGCCTGTTTTCTGTCTGTCTCTCTCGGTTTTCTGCCTGTCTCCGGTGCTTTTGCTGTCTCTGTCTGCATTTTTGTTTCTGTATCTCTCTGTTTTTATGCATTTACCTGCATTTTTCTTTTTGTCTGAGGTTGTCATTCCCTCACTTCTTTCTCTCCCTCTCTCTCTCTCTCTCTCTCGCTTTCTCTCCCGCTCCCTCTCTCTGTCTCTTTCTCTCCCTCTCCCTCTCTCTGTCTCTTTCTCTCCCTCACCCTCTCCCCCCTCTCTCTCTGTCTCCCTCTCCCTCTCACTCCCTCTGTCTCTTTTTCTCCCTCTCTCTCTCAATTTCTCTCTCTCTCTCTCTCTCCCTCCCTCTCTCTCTCTGTCTCTTTCTCTCCCCCGCTCTCTCTCTCTGTCTTCCTGCTTGCCTGGCTCTCAGTTAGTTCCCTGTTACCTACGGACAATGAGGGACAGGTGAAAACCCTCTGCTGCATCGAGCCTTTCGCACACAATTGCGATACCTTGCGTATCACAATATATAGCCTCTCCACCCCACCCGAAACCACGTGATCTCCTGGGAGAGGCAAACAAGCAGATAAAAAAATCCAGGGCAATTTTGGGGTAAAAATCTGGGTAATTCCTCTCTGACCTATCTTGGCGACCACAACTAGTCCAGGAGATCACTCTGGCTCTGAATTCCCTGCAGTACCTAACTTTCTGCAAGAGGTAATCTCCGCCGCAGTCAGAAACAGGTCCAACTCTCGTGGGAAGGAAATCAGTGAAGCAGCGTCCACCACACGAGATGGCAGCCTGTTCCACAGGTCCACTATTCCCTCGGAAAAGAACCGCCTCCTGATAGCTAACCTCGATCTAGCCTTGTACAACTTGATATTGTAATCTCTGCTCATCTGTAACCTATTTAATTGGAATTAACTGCCAACTCCACCTATTCCCGTCATTATCTTATAATCCTCGATCAGATCACCTCTCGGTCTAATCTTCTCCAAAGTGCGGAGTCCCAGCTCTTTGAGCCTATCCGGGTAACCAAGATGTTTCAGTCTGGGAATCAGTATAGTGGCCCTCCTCTGCACCCTTTCCAAAGCCTCAATTTCACCCACCATATGAGGGGATCAAAACTGAACACAAGAAATAGGATCAGGAGTTGGCCATTCGGCCCTTCGAGCCTGCTCCGCAATTCAATACGATCATGGCTGATCTTCTATCTCAACTACACTTTCCCACAATATCCCAATATCCCTTACTTTCCTTAATAACCAAAAATCTGTCGATCTCTGCCTTGAATACACTCAACAAATGATCCTCCACAGGCGCCTGTCGTAGAGAATGCCAAAGATTCACCACCCACTGAGTGAAGACATTTCTCCTCATCTAAATGGCTGACCACTTATTCTGCAACTGTGATCTCTGGTTCTGGACTCCAAAGGAAGGGGAAACATCCTCCCTACATCTACCCTGTCAATCCCTGTAAGAATGTTGTATGTTTCAATGAGAACACCTCTCATTCTTCTAAACTCTATAGGACTAGTCTACTCAATCTCTCCTCATAGGCCAATCCCCCATCCCAGAAATCAGTCTGGTACAGGGTGTTCCAAGTGAAGCCTGACCAAGATCTTGTACAAGGACAAAATAGTCTTATAGTCAATTACATAAAATGTAAGAACATAGGAAATCAGAGCAGGAGTAGGCCACTACAGCCCCTTGAGCCTGCTCCACCATTTAATACAATCATGGCTGATCCGATCATGGACTCAGGTCAACTTCCCTGCCCGCTCCCCATAATCCCTTATTCCCTTATCAGTTAAGAAACTGTCTATCTCTGGCTTAAATTTATTCAATGACGCAGCTTCCACAGCTCTCTGAGGCAGCGAATTCCACGGATTTACAACCCTCTGAGAGAATAAATTCCTCCTCATATTAGTTTTAAATGGGCAGCCACTTATTCTAATATCATGCCCTGTAGTTCTAGTCTCCCCTATCAGTGGAAACATCCTCTCTGCATCCGCCTTGTCAAGCCGCCTCATAATTGTCCTATAACTACACCCCTACACCCTATTCACTCTCGCTGTCATTTCACGGCATTGCTCATGAACCTTTAAAGATCTATGCACCAGAATGACCAGATCTTTTTTTTCCTCCACCAGCTTTAATGCTTGAAGGGTGCACGTATGTTGAGCATTCATTCACCCTGCCCACATTCATAACACTGCCCAATCCCCCAACATAACATAACAATCCCCCAACACATCAAGGTCTGCCTGTAGTAGTCGAGCATCCTCCACAGTCGTGACTCTCTCGCACAGATTTAATACCATCTTCAAATGTGAAGATCATGCCCCCAACTCTGATTTCTAGATCATTAAAAAAATAAGTGAAGAGTAATGGCCCCAACACCGATCCCTGCGGAACATCACTGGTGACCAGTCTCAAAACAGATGCAAATCCATCTACAGCCGCTCATTTGCGCCTTTCCAGCCAGTTCCCAACCCAGCTCGGTATATTACCACTAGTGCCGATCGTGTACAGAAGCCTCTTTTGCAGTAGCTTATCAAAAGCGCCTTGGAAGTCTAAGTAGACAACTTCTACTGGGCTTCCCTCATTCACCAACTTGGTGACTTCTTCAAAAAATGCAATCAGGTTTGTAAGATGTGAGCTTTTTTTGAAGCCTTGTTGGGTGTGCTTAATATGTCCCTCTCTATCCAAGGAATCATATATCGCATTCCTAATGATTCGCTCAAGCATTTTTCCTTTTACTGATGTCAAACTAATGGGCCTATAGTTACCCGGGTCTGTCTTGTCTCCTTCTTTAAAGATGGGGACTATATTAGCTTCCATCCAGTCCATGGGAACTGTCCCAGAGTGCAGAGAGCTATTCACAACAGTGACTACACTTCAAAAGTATTTCATTGAAATAAAAAAAGAAAGACTTGGATTTATATAGCACCTTTCATGACCACTGGACATTTCAAACGCGTTACCGCCAATTTTGGAGTGCAGTAATAAGAACATAAGAAATAGGAGCAGAAGTCAGTGACCTGGCCCCTGGAGCTTGCTCCGCCATTTAATAAGGTCATGGCGGATCCGATCATGGACTCAGCTCCACCACCCTGCCCGCTCCCCATCAACCCTTATTCCCTTATCATTTAAGAAACTGTCTATTTCTGTCTTAAATTTATTCAATGTCCCAGCTTCCACAGCTCTCTGAGGCAGCAAATTCCACAGATTTGCAACCTTCTGAGAGAAGAAATTCCTCCTCATCTCAGCTTTGAATGGGCGGCCCCTTATTCTAAGATTATGCCCTCTAGTTCTAGTCTCCCCCATCAGTGGAAACATCCTCTCTGCATCCACCTTGTCGAGCCCCCCCCCCCCATTATCCTATAAGTTTCGATAAGATCAGCTCTCATTCTTCTGAACTCCAATGTGTATAGGCCTGTTGCAATGTACGAAAATTGACTATAATTTACATGGGTTGTAAAGCGCTTTGGGACGTCCTGAGGTCATGAAAGGTGCTATAGAAATGCAGGTCAATTTACAAATATGGGCCAGGTTTTTGCACAGCATGTGTCCCATCTCCCTGAGGTCCCTCAGATAGATATCATCCGGGTTGGCTCCTCGATCCCATTTCAGGTTCTTAATTCTATCTAAAACAATATGTCCATTTATGTTAATATTACTAGTTTTGTTATTATTAAAATCATCCAATTCTAATAGGCGAGTATCAGCTTCAAGAGTGAGTACTTGTTTAATATTTCTGCCCCACCCAGTGAAGCCTTTGTGGTATATCCTTCAATGTCCTTCAGTGGCCCAATACAGAGGCTGATTTTCATCAGCCCACCGCCCGCTGCTGCTGACATTCGTCCTGTAGATCCGCCCAGTGCCACTTTCGGGGTAGCCTGGAGCGGGCGGGCGGGGAGAACCGCCGGGAACCGCCCGCTGACGTCAGCGGATGGCCGAGTGGCACAACTGAGCTCCCGCCCGCCAAGCTCCCAGATTCCTGCGGGCGGGACTCGGTGGCAGAACGGGAGCTGGACCGCTGGCAGCAGGCCGGTCTGTCCCCGACGGTGAGTCTGAAGAACCTGAAAAAAGGGTAAGGGGACATTTTTTAAAACATACTTTCCACAGCGACTTACCTGCATGGGTGTCCCCTGAAGGTCTTCTGATAGACTTTGTATTTTTTATTGATTGGTTTTCAGGGCTTCGACCCTCCGTGAGCCCGACTCCATCCTCGG
Organism: Pristiophorus japonicus; assembly: GCF_044704955.1. Classification (NCBI taxonomy): domain Eukaryota; kingdom Metazoa; phylum Chordata; class Chondrichthyes; family Pristiophoridae; genus Pristiophorus; species Pristiophorus japonicus. The sequence continues at coordinate 1,678,710 of NC_092010.1, forward strand.
CGGCACTTGGGCGGCAAGCGCCTCTGCCACCAAGAATGAGACCTCCCGCCCGCTGCCACCCAGATTGGCGGCATATGTCGTCCATTTGCCGCCCGCTGACCTTCGAGAGACCTCGGCTGTCAATATCCCGTCTGGTACCTCGGCGGCCATCAGCAGCACTTTGAGCAGGCGGAGGCCTTGCTAAAAATCGGCCCCACAGTCTTTGACTGTCCTTTGCCTCAAACTAAAAAAGCTTTCCTGTTACTTCCACAAAAGTCCTCTTTTCAATTAGCCTTTTAGCTGATCCAATGACAGCCTTTGTTCCCTTTTGCTGTCCCTTGTCCTTGCCTCTGTTTACTGGTGCATTAGACGCTTTTAATTTCCAGAATCATTTCTGTTTCATCTTAGTTGTCTTTGTACATAACCAGTCAGATGCCATGGATTTTTCTTACAACACGCCCTTCTTTTGACTTTGGGTAGATATTCAGAGAGAGTAATTGTGGTAATTTGCGCCAACTATTAGTGCTCCCAGGGGGGGCAGTAACAGGGGGCACAAGCAGCTTTGCGACAGGGTGCGCCACGGCGAACAACTCCCCACTAAATTTTAGCACCAAGCTGCACCCCCAATCTCCTGCGTCCATGATACCGTCGCACGCTCATCGTCCTGTTAGCGTCCCGGACCCTCAGATGGGTCTCGTCCCCTGGAGCCACGGTGGGCGACGACAGCGACGGCTTCAGGGGGCGCATACCGGGCGGCCGGATCCTCGTGGGGCGAAATTTAAAGGGGGATGCGGCCAACTGCTCCTGAAACAAAATATCCCGCTTTTAATTTCCGCACCGGTGCGAATTTGGCACGCGGGGGTTCCGTGCCGCGATCGTTGGGCCCAATACTCAGGCTGATCATGCGGCACATCCCCCCCCCCCCCCCCGCTCCCCGGTGGTCCTGGTAGGACCCTTTTTATTACACAGAGTATGCAGCTTAATTCCGGGAAGGGCTCCTCCAATTGCGGCAGCATTACGTGGCCCAGTGAGCCCCGACCCTGAGCCGTGCGTCCCTCCCATCCCCCCGCCGCCCCGGAAACGAAGTGGAGTGCGTGATTTCCTCCGCTTCCTTCTGAGGGCACCAACCCCTGATTTATCGCGAGGGGCAGGGTTTCTGCGCCTGGCCACAACGGCTCGCTGGGCGCCAGTGCTGCGCGCGGATTACCACACATTTTTATCATGTTCTGTCAAACCTTCCATTCGGATTATACATCAGTCTCGTCATCACCCAGAAGGGTTAGCCGATTTACTCGGTCCAAATCTTCTGGCATTTTAATGAGGTTTGCTCTTCTGAAAACAAACACGAAAAAAATCAAAAGAGCAAGTTATTATTTAAATGGAGAAAGATTGCAAAGTGCTGCAGTACAGCCAGATTTGGGAATACTTGTGTATGAAACACAAAAGGTTAGTATGCCTACTCCTGCACCTATTTTCTATGTTTCTATGTAAGATAAAAGTTCATGGGGTTGGGGGTAATATATTAGCATGGGTTGAGGATTGGCTAACTAACAGAAAACAGAGAGTCAGGATAAACGGGTCATTTTCCGGTTGGCAAACAGTAACCAGTGGGGTGCCACAGGGATCAGTGCTGGGTCCCCAACTATTTACAATCTATATTAACGAATTGGAAGAAGGGACCGAGTGTCATGTAGCCGAGTTTGATGACGATACAAAGATGGGAGGAAAAGCAATGTGTGAGGAGGACACAAAATCTGCAAAAGGACATAGACAGGCTAAGTGAGTGGGCAAAAATTTGGCAGATGGAGTATAATGTTGGAAAGTGTGAGGTCATGCACTTCGGCAGAAAAAAAAATTGAAGAGCAAGTTATTATTTAAATGGAGAAAAATTGCAAAGTGCTGCAGTACAGCGGGACCTGGAGGTCCTGGTACATGAAACACAAAAGGATAGTATGCAGGTAAAGCAAGAAATTCCTCCTCATCTCAGCTTTGAATGGCCGGCCCCTTATTCGAAGAAGGCCAATGGAATCTTGGCCTTTATTGCAAAGAGGATGGAGTATAAAAGCAGAGAAGTCTTGCTACAGTTATGCAGGGTATTGGTGAGGCCACACTAAGAATACTGCGTGCAGTTTTGGTTTCCATATTTAAGAAAGGATATAGTTTCTTTTGAGACAGTTCAGACAAGGTTCACAAGGTTGATTCCAGAGATGAGGGGGTTGACTTATGAGGAGAGGTTGAGTAGGTTGGGCCTATACTCATTTGAGTTCAGAAGAATGAGAGGTGATCTTATCGAAACGTATAAGATGATGAGGGGACTTGACAAGGTGGATGCAGAGAGGATGTTTCCACTGATGGGGGAGACTAGAACTAGGGGGCATAATGTTAGAATAAGGGGCCACCCATTTAAAACTGAGATGAGGAGGAATTTCTTCTCTCAGAGGGTTGTAAATCTGTGGAATTTGCTGCCTCAGAGAGCTGTGGAAGCTGGGTCATTAAATAAATTTAAGACAGAGATAGACAGTTTCTTAAACAATAAGGGAATAAGGAGTGATGGGGAGCAGGTAGGGAAGTGGATCTGAGTCCATGGTCGAATCCGCCATGATCGTATTAAATGGCGGAGCAAGCTCGTGGGGCCATATGGCCTACTCCTGCTCCTATTTCTTATGTTCTTATGAGTTGCTGGTTTTCAGGGTACCTGTAGTTCTACCAAACATGAAAGCCTCTAATTATGTGGTCACTGTTGGCTAGATGTCCCTACATATGGAGGCTTGAGATGAGGTCAGGCTCACCATTGAATGCTGGATCGAGTGGGACTGAAATCTCGCTCTCCACCGGCGTGTACGAGGTGCACACATGCCCGTGGGGTACCCGCAAGTTCTGGGTTTAGGTATGCGAAGCACATGTGCCGAAACCCGGCACTTACGATCTGTCAAAAATTCTGTTGCCAGATCCACCACAGGCGAAAGTAAAGGGCCTCCGCGGGCAGAGAGTTGGGCTATTTACCTAACTCCTGCCCAGCGAGTGTCCTTCAAATTCTTACAACTGAAAAAAGCAGGCGTTAAGCCTGTTTCTATCAGCGTAAGACTTTTAAAATACAGAAAAGTACATTTTTTAAAATAATTTAAACATTTAAAATCCTGCTCAATAAGGTAAGTTTATTTTTAGATCTTTTAAACGATGTAAATTTATTTTTCAATAAATTTAACTTTTGTTTTAAATAATTAATTAAATTCCACTTTTATTAATTTGAAATATGTGATGTTTTTTTCAGTTATTTTCAGTGTTTTAGTGTTTCTGTGGATATTACCATTCATACTTATGGCAGCTCCATATATTGGTCCGTTCATTGGATATATTCAAGAGAGAGTTAGAAACGGCCCTTACAGCTAAAGGGATCAAGGGGTTTGGAGAGAAAGCAGGAAAGGGGTACTGAGGGAATGATCAGCCATGATCTTATTGAATGGTGGTGCAGGCTCGAAGGGCTGAATGGCCTACTCCTGCACCTATTTTCTATGTTTCGATGTCTATGTTTGCAGACGGAATTACCATAAGTATGAATGCGGATACTCTGATAGGTTGGGCTGGCCCACGTGATCCCACTGATGCGTAGGAAACCCTTATGCTCCTGGGATATGTGTGCATCTACGAAGGCTTTCGAGTAGAGGGCTAGGACCACAATTCTACGAACCTCGGGGACCACCAGGTACATTCGTAGACATTTTCCAGGTCGGAGGCATCCACCTGCAAGAAGCCTCCGACCGAAATTTCTGGGCCAATATACGGTTATCCGCCTTGTTACTCGTTAGGTTTCTTTCTTTCTCTCGAGCTTTGTATCTCTCTCATGTCAGTATCTCTCATGTCTATCTCTCTCTTTCTCTGTCCTGTCCTTTCTCTTTTGTTCTTTCTCTCTGGGGTCGATTTTAAACGGGGTGCAAATTGAGTTCCCGATCACAATGGGGGTGAGGGGAATAGTTGCAACATTTTGGTGTTATGCTCGGGCACCAAGTATAAAATTACCACTTTCCTCTTTGCTCCTCCCTCTCACTCGCTATCCTTCAATGCGTTTCTGTGTTGCTGTCTGTGTTTTCTGATTCTCTCTATAAAAACGAGCATAGAAATCTCACACCGGTGCAATTACCCTGCTCTGGTAGCCAATGCTGAATCCAGGCTTTTCTTGGGGGGAAGCTGATTTTACTCAGACCCAATTTCCTGCGCTCCCCTCACAACCTACTCCAACTTCCTTTTTTCAGTAATTTCCTTTTGGAACATTATAAACAAGTTCGTAATGATTCCATATCAGCTGCCCATGTCCTAACTCGCACCAAGTCTCACTCACCCATCACCCCTGTGCTCACTGATCTACATTGGCTCCCGGTGAAGCAATGCCTCGATTTTAAAATTCTCATCCGTGTTTACAAATCCCTCCATGGCCTCACCCCTCCATATCTCTGTAAACTCCTCCAGCCCAACAACCCACCGAGATTTCTGTATTCCTCCAATACTGGCCTCTTGAGCATCCCTGATTATTCTCGCTCAATCTTTGGCGGCCGTCTCTTCTGATGCCAAGACCCTAAGCTCTGCAATTCCCTTCTAAAGCTCTCTGCCTCTCTAACTTACTCCGTCTTGAAGTTGCTATTTAAAACCTACCTCTTTGAGCATACTTTTGGTGATCTGTCCTGCATCTCCTTCTGTGGCTGGTTGTCAAATATCGTCCGATAGCCCTCCTGTGAAGCTCCTTGCGACCTGTTACAGTTAAAGATGATGTTTTAATGCAAGTTTATTTTGTTATTGAACACCATGTGACAAAACATGACATATTTTTGCTAAATCGAGGTCACCATCATCTTCATCACCTTCACCTTCATCACCATCATCTTCATCACCATCATCTTTATCACCATCGTCTTCATCACCTTCATCTTCATCACCTTCATCTTCATCAACTTAATCTTCATCACCATCATCTTCATCACCTTCATCTTCATCAACTTCATCTTCATCACCATCATCTTCATCACCTTCATCTTCATCACCATCATCTTCATCACCTTCATCTTCATCACCATCATCTTCATCACCTTTATCTTCATCACCATCATCTTCATCACCATCATCTTCATCACCATCATATTCATCACCTTCATCTTCATCACCTTCATCTTCATCAACTTCATCTTCATCACCATCATCTTCATCAACTTCATCTTCATCAACTTCATCTTCATCACCATCATCTTCATCACCTTCATCTTCATCACCATAATCTTCATCACCTTCATCTTCAACACCATCATCTTCATCACCTTCATCTTCATCACCATCATCTTCATCACCTTCATCTTCATCACCATCATCTTCATCACCATCATCTTCATCACCATCATCTTCATCAACTTCATCTTCATCACCATCATCTTCACCACCATCATCTTCATCGCCTTCATCTTCATCACCTTCATCTTCATCACCTTCATCTTCATCACCATCATCTTCATCACCTTCATCTTCATCACCTTCATCTTCATCATCTTCATCTTCATCACCTTCATCACCATCATCTTCATCACCTTCATCTTCATCGCCATCATCTTCATCACCTTCATCTTCATCACCTTCATCTTCATCACCATCATCTTCATCACCTTCATCTTCATCACCTTCATCTTCATTACCTTCATCTTCTTCACCATTATCTTCATCATCTCCATCTTCATCATCTTCATCTTCATCACCATCATATTCATCATCTTCATCACTTTCATCTTCATCACCTTCATCTTCTTCACCATCACCTTCATCATCTTCATCTTCATCACTATCATCTTCATCACCTTCATCACCTTCATCTTCATCACCTTCATCTTCATCACCATCATCTTCATCACCATCATCTTCATCACCTTCATCTTCATCACCATCATCTTCATCACCATCATCTTCATCACCTTCATCTTCATCACCATCACCTTCATCACCTTCATCGTCATCACCATCATCTTCATCACCATTATCTTCATCACCATCATCTTCATCACCTTCATCTTCATCACCATCATCTTCATCACCTTCATCTTCATCACCATCATCTTCATCACCATCATCTTCATCACCATCATCTTCATCAACTTCATCTTCATCACCTTCATCTTCATCACCTTCATCTTCATCACCTTCATCACCATCATCTTCATCACCTTCATCTTCATCGCCATCATCTTCATCACCTTCATCTTCATCACCTTCATCTTCATCACCATCATCTTCATCACCTTCATCTTCATCACCTTCATCTTCATTACCTTCATCTTCTTCACCATTATCTTCATCATCTCCATCTTCATCATCTTCATCTTCATCACCATCATCTTCATCATCTTCATCACTTTCATCTTCATCACCTTCATCTTCTTCACCATCACCTTCATCATCTTCATCTTCATCACTATCATCTTCATCACCTTCATCACCTTCATCTTCATCACCTTCATCTTCATCACCATCATCTTCATCACCATCATCTTCATCACCTTCATCTTCATCACCATCATCTTCATCACCTTCATCTTCATCACCATCATCTTGATCACCATCATCTTCATCACCTTCATCTTCATCACCATCACCTTCATCACCTTCATCTTCACCAACTTCATCTTCATCACCATCATCTTCATCACCTTCATCTTCATCACCATCATCTTCATCACCATCATCTTCATCATCTTCATCTTCATCACCATCATCTTCATCAACTTCATCTTCATCACCATCATCTTCATCACCATCATCTTCATCACCTTCATCTTCATCACCTTCATCTTCATCACCTTCATCTTCATGACCATCATCTTCATCACCATCATCTTCATCACCATCATCTTCATCACCTTCATCTTCATCACCTACATCTTCATCACCTTCATCTTCATCACCTTCATCTTCATCACCATCATCGTCATCACCTTCATCTTCATCACCATCATCTTCATCACCTTCATCTTCATCACCTTCATCTTCATCACCTTCATCTTCATCACCTTCCTCTTCATCACCTTCATCTTCATCACCTTCATCTTCATCACCATCATCTTCATCACCTTCATCTTCATCACCTTCATCTTCATCACCTTCACCTTCATCACCTTCATCTTCATCACCTTCATCTTCATCACTTTCATCTTCATCACCATCATCTTCAGCACCTTCATCTTCATCACCTTCATCTTCATCACCTTCATCTTCTTCACCATTATCTTCATCATCTTCATCTTCATCATCTTCATCTTCATCACCATCATCTTCATCACCTTTTCACTTTCATCTTCATCACCTTCATCTTCTTCACCATCATCTTCATCATATTCATCTTCATCATCTTCATCACCTTCATTTTCATCACCATCATCTTCATCACCTTCTTCATCATCACCATCATCTTCATCACCATCATCTTCATCACCTTCATCTTCATCACTATCATCTTCATTATCATCATCTTCATCACCATCATCTTCATCACCTTCATCTTCATCACCTTCATCTTCATTAACTTCATCTTCTTCACCATTATCTTCATCATCTTCATCTTCATCATCTTCATCTTGATCACCATCATCTTCATCACCTTCATCACTTTCATCTTCATCACCTTCATCTTCTTCACCATCATCTTCATCATCTTCATCTTCATCACCATCATCTTCATCACCTTCATCACCTTCATCTTCATCACCTTCATCTTCATCACCATCATCTTCATCACCATCATCTTCATCAACATCATCTACATCACCTTCATCTTCATCACCATCATCTTCATCACCATCATCTTCATCACCTTCATCTTCATCACTATCATCTTCATCACCATCATCTTCATCACCATCATCTTCATCACCCTCATCTTCATCACCTTCATCTTCATCACCATCATCTTCTGCACCTTCATCTTCATCACCTTCATCTTCATCACCTTCATCTTCATTACCTTCATCTTCTTCACCATTATCTTCGTCATCTTCATCTTCATCATCTTCATCTTCATCACCATGATCTTCATCACCTTCATCACTTTCATCTTCATCACCTTCATTTTCTTCACCATCATCTTCATCACCTTCATCTTCATCACCTTCATCTTCATCACCATCATCTTCATCACCATCATCTTCATCACCATCATCTTCATCACCTTCATCTTCATCACCATCATCTTCATCACCTTCATCGTCATCACCATCATCTTCATCACCATTATCTTCATCACCATCATCTTCATCACCTTCATCTTCATCACCATCATCTTCATCACCTTGATTTTCATCACCTTCATCTTCATCAACTTCATCTTCATCACCATCATCTTCATCACCTTCATCTTCATCACCTTCATCTTCATCACCTTCATCTTCATCACCATCACCTTCATCACCATCATCTTCATCACTTTCATCTTCATCACCATCATCTTCATCACCTTCATCTTCATCACCATCAAATTCATCACCATCATCTTCATCACCATCATCTTCATCGCCATCATCTTCTTCACCATCATCTTCATCACCTTCATCTTCATCACCTACATCTTCATCACCTTCATCTTCATCACCTTCATCTTCATTACCTTCATCTTCATCAACATCATCTTCATCATCTTCTTCTTCATCACCTTCATCTTCATCACCTTCATCTTCATCACCTTCATCTTCATCACCATCATCTTCATCACCTTCATCTTCATCACCATCATCTTCATCACCTTCATCTTCATCACCATCATCTTTAGCACCATCATCTTCATCACCTTCATCTTCATCACCATCATCTTCATCACCTTCATTTTCATCACCATCAAATTCATCACCATCATCTTCATCACCTTCATCTTCATCACCATCATCTTCATCGCCTTCATCTTCATCACCATCATCTTCATCACCTTCATCTTCATCACCATCATCATCATCACCATCATCTTCATCACCTTCATCTTCAACACCATCATCTTCATCACCTTCATCTTCATCACCATCATCTTCATCACCTTCATTTTCATCACCATCAAATTCATCACCATCATCTTCATCACCATCATCTTCATCACCATCATCTTCATCACCATCACCTTCATCTTCATCGCCTTCATCTTCATCACCTTCATCTTCATTACCTTCATCTTCATCACCATCGTCTTCATCATCTTCATCTTCATCACCTTCATCTTCATCAACTTCATCTTCATCACCTTCATCTTCATCACCATCATCTTCATCACCTTCATCTTCATCACCATCATCTTCATCACCATCATCTTCATCACCTTCATCTTCATCACCATCATCTTCATCACCTTCATCTTCATCACCTTCATCTTCATCACCATCATCTTCATCACCATCATCTTCATCACCTTCATCTTCATCACCTTCATCTTCATCACCATCATCTTCATCACCTTCATCTTCATCACCATCATCTTCATCACCTTCATCTTCATCACCATCATCTTCATCACCATCATCTTCATCACCTTCATCTTCATCACCATCGTCTTCATCATCTTCATCTTCATCACCTTCATCTTCATCAACTTCATCTTCATCACCTTCATCTTCATCACCATCATCTTCATCACCATCATCTTCATCACCTTCATCTTCATCACCATCATCTTCATCACCTTCATCTTCATCACCTTCATCTTCATCACCATCATCTTCATCACCTTCATCTTCATCTTCATCACCATCATCTTCATCACCATCATCACCTTCATCTTCATCAGCTTCATCTTCATCACCATCATCTTCATCACCATCATCTTCATTACCATCATCTTCATCACCTTCATCTTCATCACCATCATCTTCAACACCATCATCTTCATCACCTTCATCTTCATCTTCATCACCATCATCTTCATCACCTTCATCACTTTCATCTTCATCACCATCATCTTCATCACCTTCATCTTCATCACCATCATCTTCAGAACCTTCATCTTCATCACCATCATCTTCATCACCTTCATCTTCATCACCATCATCTTCATCACCATCATCTTCATCACCTTCATCTTCATCACTATCATCTTCATCACCATCATCTTCATCACCATCATCTTCATTACCATCATCTTCATCACCTTCATCTTCATCACCATCATCTTCAGCACCTTCATCTTCGTCACCTTAATCTTCATCACCTTCATCTTCATTACCTTCATCTTCTTCACCATTATCTTCATCATGTTCATCTTCATCATCTTCATCTTCATCACCATCATCTTCATCACCTTCATCACTTTCATTTTCATCACCTTCATCTTCTTCACCATCATCTTCATCATCTTCATTTTCATCACCATCATCTTCATCACCATCATCTTCATCACCATCATCTTCATCACCTTCCTCTTCATCACCATCATCTTCAACACCATCATCTTCATCACCTTCATCTTCATCACCTTCATCTTTATCACCTCCATGTGCATCACCTTCATTTTCATCACCATCATCTTCATCACCTTCATCTTCATCACCATCATCTTCATCACCTTCATCTTCATCACCATCATCTTCATCACCTTCATCTTCATCACCTTCATCTTCATCACTATCATCTTCATCACCATCATCTTCATCACCATCATCTTCATCACCTGCATCTTCATCACCATCATCTTCAGCACCTTCATCTTCATCACCTTCATCTTCAACACCTTCATCTTCATTACCTTCATCTTCTGCACTATTATCTTCATCATCTTCATCTTCATCATCTTCATCTTCATCACCATCATTTCCATCACCTTCATCACTTTCATCTTCATCACCTTCATCTTCTTCACCATCATCTTCATCATCTTCATTTTCATCACCATCATCTTCATCACCATCATCTTCATCACCATCATCTTCATCACCTTCCTCTTCATCACCATCATCTTCAACACCATCATCTTCATCACCTTCATCTTCATCACCTTCATCTTTATCACCTCCATGTGCATCACCTTCATTTTCATCACCATCATCTTCATCACCTTCATCTTCATCACCATCATCTCATCACCTTCATCTTCATCACCATCATCTTCATCACCATCATCTTCATCACCTTCATCTTCATCACTATCATCTTCATCACATCATCTTCATCACCATCATCTTCATCACCATCATCTTCATCACCTGCATCTTCATCACCATCATCTTCAGCACCTTCATCTTCATCACCTTCATCTTCAACACCTTCATCTTCATTACCTTCATCTTCTTCACCATTATCTTCATCATCTTCATCTTCATCATCTTCATCTTCATCACCATCATTTTCATCACCTTCATCACTTTCATCTTCATCACCTTCATCTTCTTCACCATCATCTTCATCATCTTCATCTTCATCGCCATCATCTTCATCACCTTCATCACCTTCATCTTCATCACCTTCATCTTCATCACCATCATCGTCATCACCATCATCTTCATCACAATCATCTTCATCACCTTCATCTTCATCACCATCATCTTCAACACCAGCATCTTCATCACATTCATCTTCATCACCTTCATCTTCATCACCTTCATCTTCATCACCTTCATCTTAATCATCATCATCGCCATCATCATCATCTTCATCACAATCATCTTCATCACCTTCATCTTCACCAGCTCCATTTTCATCACCTTCATCTTCATCACCATCATCTTCATTACATTCATCTTCATCACCTTCATCTTCATCACCATCATCTTCATCATCTTCATCTTCATCACCATCATCTTCATCACCTTCATCTTCATCACCATCATCTTCATAACCATCATCTTCATCACCATCATCTTCATCACCTTCATCTTCATCACCATCATCTTCATCACCTTCATCTTCATCACCATCATCTTCAGCACCATCATCTTCATCACCTTCATCTTCATCACCATTATCTTCATCACCATCATCTTCATCACTTCATCTTCATCACCTTCATCTTCATCAACATCATCTTCAGCACCTTCATCTTCATCACCTTCATCTTCATCACCATTCATCTTCATCACCTTCATCACTTTCATCTTCATCACCTTCAGCTTCATCACCATCATCTACATCACCTTCATCTCATCACCATCATTTTCATCACCATCATCTTCATCACCTTCATCTTCATCACCATCA